>NC_052503.1:47978171-48278171 GCF_016617805.1 Bactrocera tryoni
ATATCATTCATAGATCAGTAAGTTTAAGGGGATATCTATGTTAGATTCCCAGCGAAAAATCATAATTTCAGTAATTTTTTTTAATGATACAATCAATGTTTATTTATTCGTATAGATTTATAGCATAATTATATGATATGATAAAGAACATTCTGTGAAAGTTTCATAGAAAAATATTAAAAAATGAGCCGCATGGCAGAGAATTTTCGCCAGAACATTCCAAAAAACAGTTGATCACAACTCCTCATGGCTATGAATCATCTGAAATTAAAAAATCAAAGATGATTTGATTAGCTGATAAGTTTCCTCAAGGTGGCAGCTATGGAAAGGATTTTAAAATGATTTTTCAATTCTTACAACGCCCGGAACTCAAAATACTGATTTTGCATCAACAAAATCAGAAATTTTATTTATTTAAAATAAGTTAAAATTAAAAAAAACTCTACAGCGTTACCTCACAATTTATGTAAAGAAAGACTATTACAAAATTTCAACAGGATCGGATTCCAGTAGATTTTGAGCTACAGAGTTCACTGGCTTCGAAAAAGTGAAGTGTACGAAAAACACGTTCAAAGATTTCCATGGCCACTTACCGGACTTACAAGTGTACATCTCCGTCAATTTGGCTTTAGTTGCTCTCAAATTTTCATAAGAATAATCTCAAGATGTTTTAGATTAATAAAAATAAAAAAAAAATACCTTATTAGCCACCTTAAGTACCTTGAACCCAGTTGAATGCTCAAAACAACGGCAATGAGTCCAGACATTATTTGAACTTCCAAAATTACCTCTGCAGCACACTTCAGGAAAAAGATAGTCATAAGCTTACAAATCACCAGATGACATAAGAGTGGTATATACCATTAGATATTTAACCTTTACTCTTGGCCAGAACCCAGATTATTAGACAGCAGAAAGTGCTAAATGTGTGAAGTAGACCTGTAGCAAGTGGGATGTAGCAAAAACAGAGTTTCCACCCATTTCCTCAATATTCAAGTATCAAACATTTTCCCTTTCAAATGCTCCAAAATTAATGAAAACCAAGAAAAATGTTAATTTCCATTTCACCCAAAATTTAATACTCCTTCACAGCTAGAGAGATTCCACCACTGTTAATTTGCATTTAATGGTTTTGCTGTATATAGCGGCTATAACTGCTATAATGATCCGATATGAACAGATTTCTTTGGAGTCTGCACCAAAGTTTTTGGACCAATATTCAGTAGCAAGATTTGTAGAAGATATCAAATCAGATCAAATGGCTTTTCTATACAGAAGCTTGATTCACAGTCGTTCCAGTTAGTACATCACTTGCATGCATAGTGGTTCGGATATCGGACTGTTCAACGGAATAGGCAGCTCCTTGCATGAAATAACGTATGTAATTTCATATCGATATCTCAAATTAAGGATATATGCTGACGGTGACAGACAGACATGAAAATCGTTGCAAGTGACACAGCAAACCGTATCAAAGACGCCTCACAAAGCCATGGTCGGATGATTCAGTTAAGTCATTTAAACTGGGACATTCCTTGTCAACACTGACCCAACAAAATGTTGAAATTATTCTCAAGAAATGCTCGAGATGTCGAGGAATTTTGCTTTCTTTTTAATTCATGTGAACAGTTGTTTTTGGATACAAAGGCACAACTGAAAGAATGTCACGAATGGTTTCAACGTTTAAAAGATATTTATAGGAGTCAGGAACAGGCATAGTAGTGGAAGGAGATTTTTGATGCTGAATCCAAAATTGCTGGACCAAGATGCATTTCAAACCCAAGAGAATTTGGCCAGATCATGGCAAAAGTGACTGGAAATGCATTATCAAAACCTCAAACCATGGAGAATTCAACAAAGAGCTAGGTTATTACGGCTGCCAAGAGTCATGTCTTCTTTGCATTTGGACGGGACCAGCTAGAAGAGATGATATATTGGGAACTGGCAGCTGCTTTTCACGGGCCAAAGTCTGCTTTGCATTTGAGTGGGAACCATCAGCTAGGGGTCGATACCGATATGCCATTGACGCGTTTGAGCCGAGCACTGTAAAAGAAAAACGGCCACAGTACGAGGAAAGACACGATAAAAGTCATTCTCCAGCACAATGCTCGGCCTCACGTCGCAAAGATGGTCAAAAAATATTTGGAGACGCTGAAATGGGGAGATCTTACCCCACCCACCGTATTCTCCAGACGTTGCTCCATCTGACTACCACTTGTTCTGGATCGATGGCACACGGTCTAGCTAACGAGCACTTCAGTTCTTATGTGATGAAACCAAAAATTGGATTGATACTTGGATCGACGCAAAGATGAGGAGTTCTTTCGTCACGTAATACGCATGCTGCCAGAAAGATGGTCAAAAGTAGTAGCTAGCCACGGCCAATATTTTGAATAACATTTTTGTAACCGTTTTTATACAATAAAGCCTTAAATTTACAAAAAAAAAAAAAAGGCGGAAGCCAAAATATTTTATAGGGTCTAAGATGTTTCTTACGGCGTGTTGCAAACTTCGTGATCAGGGTATAAAAATTAAGTAATAAAAGGAGGCTTTGAGTACATTTTTATGGTTAAAATTCTTATTTAGTAAGGTTTGATATTTAAAGCAACGAAGCTATTTTATTGTTTTTCTCCCTGTATTTTATTGTAGTTTTATTTTATTTCAATTTATTGTAGCAAATTTCAATTTGTTTTACCAGTGGCTTATTTTCACTTAAGTTGAATTGCCATTTCCCTTGCTTTTGATGCACAGTCGTAAAAATGCTGGGGTATGATGGCAATGAATGGTAAGATTGTATACTTTACAAGAAATGTTTTAAAAATACTATATTCGAAAACGATTGAATGAAAGTGATATTTGAATACCGGAAGTTTTAAGCTCTTAAAATGATAATACCGTAATTTCTACCAAAACCATCTAAGTTCTTAGACCAAGTGAGCCGAAAAATTTTGAGCCTTCGAAAACCTTCAAAGTTGACTAAAAGTGGTTCAAAAGTGCTGCTTACTCGCTTGCTAAGCGAGATTTCCCCAAAAGGTGCTTTGAATAACACCCTATAGCCCAAGCCTTTTAAAGTTTATTGGCAAAGAAATGCTGTTAGTTGTGTCGGTATTCCAATAGTTAGATTCTAGAACTTATTATCAGTTATATGTGTTTTATTGGAACAGTGGAATTATACTCTTTAGTACATAAATTTACAAAAAAAATCGCTCTCTCGCTTGCGCTAGATCAGTCGGTTAGCCTCTGTTTAGAGGCGCATCAAGTTAAGTCTTCCGAAAAACACCAACACCTTTTTAACAATTTTAATAGAATACTTATAATAAAAGACCTAAGGCAGCGAAAAATGCCAACTCCGAAAGTTGGAGCTCAAATTAGAAATATTTTTGTTTATTCAACTAAAAAATGTCCCTTTTATTTTAGTACTATATCTCTTTCTACACACTGGCAATTTTATTAATGTTTTCCTGTTATTTTATTTTCATTCCCACGACTGTAATTTGAAGACTTGAGCTATAAGTAAGTGACGCATTTGAAGCACACGTTTCGTCTGGAAACTTTTATTGCTTTACTGTTATTTCCTCTCATCGCGAAACAATTTGTGAATTTGACATTTTCATCCACTCGCGAAATAGAAACAGACAGCTAACATCTTTGATATTGGCTAATTTTTGATATCTATACCTATACATACCTGAAAGTTCTCAGAAACATTTCATTGTGTGTGTGTATCTTCGTCGAGTTTTCTTTGCAATTCTTCCAATTGTTGCTTTGGCTCGTTGAAACACGTA
The DNA here is from genome assembly GCF_016617805.1 of Bactrocera tryoni. Classification (NCBI taxonomy): domain Eukaryota; kingdom Metazoa; phylum Arthropoda; class Insecta; order Diptera; family Tephritidae; genus Bactrocera; species Bactrocera tryoni. The sequence goes on from NC_052503.1 coordinate 47,981,957, forward strand.
CAATACGCATTTGTTTTTCATTCCTCCTCTTCCCTGGCTTGCCACTTCTCAACTCCTCCGATTGCTTCGCTCACACATTTCTGGTCATTTACAGGAATTTTCCATGCCCACGCTGAGTATTTTCATCGCTCAGCAGCAAAAAATATCGCTTTTCGCTTTCTTAATTTCATTTCTTGCTTGTTTTTTTTCTTTTTATTGCTTTTCCCGTTTCCTTTGCTTAAATCCGTTATTGCAGTGCGTAACTTGGTGCGTGCTTCAAATTCACAATCGCTTTTCCACCGCCGGAGATTTCTCTTCGGCTCTTTCCCGAATTATTCGCTTATATTTGCTCGCTGCTTTTTCACCTCTGAAACCAACAACCGAAATATCTTCATACATACAATTTTTTTAATGGATCGTCAGTACACGCAGGGCAACTGGTGAGGCTCTAACAGTAATTTTGGGTTTTTGCTGCTTTCAAATCTACTTTAAATCGATTGCGTTTCGAGAAAAGTATATTCGCTTTCAGCGATCTTCAGATGTGCTATATTTACCTTTATTTAACCGGAGAGTGAAAGTTGATAAAAATGTTATATTGTTATCTTCTCATTTTCCACAAACTTACTTTTGATAGTAAGTATAGACAACTTACCTTTCCATCCTCCATTTTTTCAGTACATTTTGTTAGAAAATAAGTTTTGTATATTTTACCTCGCGTGCGTCGCCACCAGACAATGATTCCCATCGTGTTCTTGCAGTCTTTTCTATCGAGGGCCAAAAAGAATTTTGTGTACCTCCGATCTACCATTTTTTAAATGACTTTTCAGTTTTGCTCCCAGGTAGCTCGTTCCATCAGGTTTTGATTTTCTTCACCATGCTTTTGTCGAGATTCCTGTAAAGACAATGTATGGGTCACGTTTTCGACTGTTAGCCTTACACCATTCTTGGCAACATCGTCCATTGTTTTGATACCCTCGATGGCTTTGTGGCATGCCAGTTTGGAATATACTGCAGTGGCCTGGCAACTTAAAAGATTGGCATTAAAAAGAAAATACAATTTTTTGTGTTTCCATTAAAATTCTTTAATTGAGTTGTAAAGTACATGATAGGTCAATTGTAAAGTCCTTGGCCTACCATAGTAATAAATATTTTTTGACAAAATGCGTTTTTTTTTCATTCAACATAGTTCCATACAAGGGTGATATACTCGAACTATCCTATACTATTTTTGTAGTACGATTTGTCCTTTGCTTCAAAATAGGCCTCAGTTTCGGCGATCACATTTTTATTCAAAGAAAATTTCTCCCAGCAAGCATTATTTTGAGATAAGAAAAAAGAAAATATCGCTATTGTCGGGGTCTAATCTGCAGAATAAGGTGGATGCGGAAGCAATTCGAAGCCCAATTCACGGATTTTTGCAACCACACTTCCTTTTTCATCTAATGTGGCTGTTTTTCAGTCTAATAATACCATATAGTTTTCGCTAATGATGGTCCTTTCTTCTAAAAGTATTCCTTGCGCATCCCAAAATACAGACGCCAGAAAATTGTCAGCCGATTATTATGTTTAGGCGCGCTTTGGAGCGGGTTCATCGTATGTAGTCCCCTCGAATGTCTTTCGATTGTACTTCAGAGTAAGATGATGGAGACATGTTACATGCATGTCACATACCGCGTTTATTACGCTGGAACACTTCCAAGCACTGCTTCGAATCATCAACTGGTCGTAGTTTTTGGTTAAAAGTGAGTTTGCGCCACACCCGCTGTGCACAGAGCTTTCTCATACCCAAATATTCGTGAATGATATGATGTACACTTTCAGTTGATGTCTTTGAAGTGCTTGCTTTATCAAACAACTTCACTCTACGGTCTTTCGCCGGTAATAACCTCTTCGGGGCGTCCACTGCGTTCACCGTCTTCAGTACTCATTTCACCACATCTCAACTTAGCATGTCAATCCTTAATTAATGATTTAGAAGGGGCAGTGGAAACTCGTAGTCAAGACAAGTTTTTGCTTCACGCGCAGGCCGGAGAATTTTCATTTGCCGCATTGCTTAATATAAAGTACTGCGAACACCTGAAATTATTTTCCCGCTTTTGAACTTGCCAGATTACGATATGTAGTAAAAAATGTTTGGTTACACCTGAGCTTAGCGTTTTTTTGCTTTGAAGTTAGGGAAATATGTCGCTTACTAAAATAACACGAATGGTAACTCTATAGGAAAAGCATGTGAACTGCAAAATATTTTTTGGTATAAATATTTCGTGAGAAAAATCAAAGCGATGTAAAAATGAAGTCGGAAATGAAGTTAACATTTCTTGCTCCACCCACTATTTATAATTGTCTAAATCCCACAGCAATAATAACCTAATGAACACAACTAAATTTTTCAATTCGAGATAATAAGCTCGAGCCCTTTCCATACTCCCTGCCAACTTTAGTATTCTGCTCGCACTACTTTCCCGGCATTCATGGCCTAAAACCCAACAAGTGCTTAACCCGAGTTAAATAATAAAATATTTAAATACGCCTAAGTGACGTTGAAAATTCTAAAGCAACAACGGCACAAACACAATAAAAACTTTTTAATCTTCGGTTTTGTGGATTTTCATTTGTGTGGCTTTGCTCTGGTGATTATTGAAATTAATTACAATCCCTTTGTGCACTTAAATCGCAAAACTTGTGCGCAGACTTTCATAACTCGTCATACCACCGTGTACCGGGTACCGCACATAGTTTGCACATACTGTATTAATAGCACTCACCATCGGCATCCATCCCTGCCGTTTGCACGTTCATTGTCAAACCAAGTGAAATCGGCTTCATTTTGACCGCAAAGTTTTGCTTCGAAGCTTTCATTGTTCGAAGCTGTAGCGCGCCAACTGAAGATGCGAGAGTGATTGTACGTCGCACAAACTTTGTATTACCGCAACTTGAGAGCATTCCCCATCAAGTTCATAGTTCTGCGGTGGTCTGATTGGAGACACACATTTGTGGGTATGAGTCTTCATATTTGACACTGCGAAAGTTTGTCGGAAATTCAAGCATCCGTTAAACTTTTTACTTCATGCAGTCAACTCGTTTGCTTACTCAACTTTGTATTGTCTATACAAGTATGTAAATAGTGTAGTTATTTTAGCGCGATGTTGGAAAATTTTAAAGCAGTAAAATTTTTTTTGTTTTTACGAGCTATTTTCGTAATAAAATCATCTCATATGAAGAAGTTCAACTCCAGAAAAAGTAGTTAAGCTATTCGCTTTCTTCGAACTCAGCGTAGACTATAGACCATAGATAGATGTAGAAGGTGGTGCTAATGGTTAAGAAAGAAACAAAGTTTCTTGAGAAAATAAATTTAAGTTGTATATACATATATGTTGTGTTTTACCTTGTTATGAAGCGTCTTTTGTCACGCATTCGTCGTTCTCGACCACAATACCGTGAGGCAGGGTCCTGGCGCCTGTTGCACGATAATGCGCCGTGTCATCGGTCGACGCTTGTCACTGATTTTTTCACAAAAAAGTCCATATTATCACCTGATCTGGCACCCTGTGATTTTTACCTATTTGGAAAACTTCATTTGCCCATGAAAGGACACTGGTTTCAGGACATTTCAGCTATCCAAAAGGCGACGACCGATATTCTCAAGAGCTTTCCGAAAAATGGCCTTAAACACTCATTTGAAATGCTAATTGAAAAACGCTAAGCGCCGTATCGAAGCGCAAGGAAACTACTTTGAATAAAAAAATATAACTTTTGAAAAATATTAATTTTTTGTGGTTTTTTTTTAACAGTCCTGTTTCTTTTGCGACAGACCTTGTATATCCAGTTCCGCTAAAATTATTTTAAAAACATCTTCAAATGAGTGGTATGTAACACTAACTGAACCGAAGAAACTGAATAATATATCCCGTTGATGTGGAAAACCTCAATTAAAGCAACGAAACTCTTTTTGTTAGGAATATGAGGTTTAGACAAAGGTATCTAATAGACCAAATCCATTCAAATACAGAGCCATACACATACTTTTTAAGAAAAACTTTCTTCTTTAGTTTCACTAAAATTGCAGGCATTTTGAGCCACCTCGGTCCAAATATAAGTGGAAAAACGGTAATCATTATGTGTGTTAGTTTGAGGGTATAGAAAGGGACATTGACATTGCTTAAGTATACCTGAGAGCACACTCTGAAGCCATCCTATATATCAATAATACGCACTGAACGAAATGTTTAGAATAACGAAATTCATTATAAGTAGAATATCGGTGTAGGGGATAATATTTACTCGATTTTATTTGTTGTACCCAAGACTACATACAACTAAAATGCCACAGACTAATAAAATGCTCCCAGAGTTTCATCAAAGTCCCTCATATACAATCACCAATCATATGGAGTAAAGTCAGCCGGATGTTCCAAAATCCTGATATTTGTTGTATGGGCACTAGGCCAAGATTTTGTACAAATTTTATCCGTTTTCGACACAAAGATACACTCGCTTATTTTCATTGCGATAACTCACTTATTATCACTTATTGGGCGATGTATGCGGTCACTCGGAAGTTCGATTATCTTTATTAGGGTGATTAAATTTTTTTTTTTTTCGTTTGGTTCTCGGAAAAATAGGTTCCTAGACACCTCTAAGAAAACCTCTCCAAGCATGAGTTCTTAATTGTAACGGGAAGGTCCTCCTACATTCAGTTTTCTATTTTTTCTTATTATCAGATTTATATCTCGCTTCCAACTACTTGAAAAAATTTCTTGTTCCTTAGATTTTATAGGAAATTTAATGCTGAAAAGGTCTTCACGATTTTTTCGTAAACCCAACCGTTTAGAAGATATTAACGGTTGAACTTTGATAATTTTTGGGAAAATTTTTATTTATTATAATTCAATGAAAAAAATCTTTAGGAATGATGAAACTCATAGGTTTTTGGAGAGGCTTTCTTAGAGGTGTCTAGGAACCTATTTCTCAGAGTACCAAACGAAAAAAAAAATTTTTTTTTGAATCACCCTAATCTTTATATTAGGTATATGGACGCTAAAATAAGTATTGACCGGATTAAATCCATTTTTGACACTTGGACAAACACTATCAGGAAATAATTTTCTCTGCTTTAACAATATATACATATCTCACACATTGACCGATATTTTCTCTCAAAAGTCAACTATAGATACTGGGGACTACATATTCGGTACCTAGAGTCTTGAAAAATTTTAGTTCGATTTAAAATATTTTTGGTTGTAAGGTGGCACAATTCAAAGGCGTCATAAAACCTTGAACGAATGTTCTAGGGCGTTACAATTATTTTTTCTTGATTCCGGAAAGTGAATAGTCGAAACGTTTTAAAATGGTGTTATATGGGAAGTAGTCGTGGTTGTAATCTGATTTTACCCACTTTCACACTGTGGCATAGGAATATAAAATAATGTCATGTACACATTATGTGATTTCACCTAAAGGAGGGCGGTGGTACTCCCATTGTCTCTACTAAAGCTGTCTAATACCAATTCGGTGGTAAAATTTAATGTCTCTGGCGTACTTAATGTTTTATCGCATTTTTAGTAGTTTTTGATGGTAGCAATGTATAAGGAGTGAGCGGTTTTATGATCCGATTTCAATAATTTTCACATTGTCTGTAAGGGTTCTTGTTGGATTTATCTTGAACGAATTTGATTATTTTGACTGGAATGGTTTGAGAGATATGTACATTAAGCCTCTTAGAGGGCGGTGCCCCTGTCCACTGCGATCCCCTGTGCTAAATAAGAGTTTTACATCTTAACTTAGTGCTTAGTACCTTTAATGACGATTTGTGAGCGTTTCAGTGGTCTGATTACAACCATCTACAAAGTCGTATCAAGAAATTTCCCACACATATCAAGCTTCGTTACCATATCTCAGTTATCACTTAAATTACAGCTTGTACGAAGGAATGGACAGATAAACAGTCAGTCGGATTTCAACTCGTCTCGTCATCCTGATCATTTAACAGTTAGTAAACTAAAACTATTATATGCTGTAGCAACATGTTGTAAGAGTAAAACAGATTATCTGTTTAGAGTTTGTCACGAAATTACGTGAGAGAAAGAAGTTTTATTTACACGACAAAAATAAGAAACACCAAAACGTTGTTATTTTAATTTTTCACATAAATTTTAAAGTTATGTGAACAAATTTTTATATCTTGGCTATTGACTTTTTCATTTCATACAAATTTTCTATATCACTTTTCTCTACAGGACTTGTAGTTTTGTAGATAAATCTTTTTGAAACCATAAAAATTTAACCACGCCGCTCTCGTTTCCGTTTTCCGAAATCTCCTGTGAAATATGTTTTATTTCATCTTTGCTTTTATCTTCCTTTTCCAATGGGTTTCAAGCGAGAACGATTTTTTTCTTTAAAAACTTATCTACTATGAGTCTGAGTTAATATTTCGTTCCGTGAATCGGTCTCAATTTCATATATCACTGTATAGGATACTGTTACCATCAACATATGTACATACAAGGTGCGTTCCAAAGTAAACAGGACTTAAAAAAAAAAACAGAACAAATGGTTTTTTCGGCAAAGTAAATTTATTTTATTCAAAATAGTCTCCATCTGCTTTAATACAGATTTCTGCACGGTCCAAAAGCATGTCGAACGTGTGTTTTAGCTCGTTGGCCGGTACGGCCGCCTGTATGTCAGTATGAACAACCTTAAATTGTCATTTTCGCTGATGTTAACGATTCCACAAAATAAATATGGCCTCGATTATGAGCGTTAGGGTTTTAGGGAAGGCTGTTAAAAACCTCTTCAGATCAAAATAAATCTGTATTTGGTCGATGGGAAATGTGGAACAACGAGACGGATCGTCATTGGTTCTCTTCCCAATTTGTCGAGTTTTTTTAGATGTAATCATTCGTCAAGTTCCTACCTTAAAAACCGTATTTAAAAGTGCTTCGTAATTATACTTATAGCACTTGTTTTTATTTTTGATCTATATCTTTTTAGAGGGTATTGATATATATATCAAGCACTGCATTCCAGGAGTAAAAATTATATGGGCGTACTGAAATAAATAAAACATTTGGAGAATACCATATAATTGGAAAGAGGTTTCCTCTTTGAACAGTTTAAACTCGTACCTATACCATAGATTTCCCAGAAATTCACTGACGTGCTAAGATCTTAAATATCTCAATAAAGTGAAATAGGTTAAAGTTATGAGACTTAGAAACACTGTTGGAGTGGAAGAGACCGCAACTCATATCTTCTTCCGCTTCTAGCATACTTCTTTCATAGCCACTGTATTTAATTGTGGGAACCAATGTATTTTAAATTCAGTTCTAAGAACCGGCACTCCGTACACCTCAGTTCTGTATATTCTTATTTCCGTTCTACATTTAATTTCTAAGCGTTCCTTTTAACGTTTAAACCTTCAATAGAAATGTCCACACTTTCCCCTTGCTTGTCACTCACATTCAGAAAAGAGTACTCTAGCACAGATTGTTAACAGCGCCGAACCATCATTTCCAGCATCGTCAACCAGTCTTCATCTCCTCGTTTTGTTATTTTCTTTTTGCTCGACAGTCAGCGCTGCTATATCAAATGACACATATCAGTAAACTGCAGTTGAGAAATAGTTTTCAGCCATCGCTTGACTCACTTCAGCGCAGCCTTCAGCCGTCAGTCTCGAGTCTCCAGCAGGAGCACCACAACTCGGCTAAATAAAAGTGTCACTTGCCATTCGTGGCACATCAACGAGTGCGCCTTCTAGTTGCACTGCCAAATCTCAATTAAATATTGTGTAAGCGAAATGTTTCTCTTTTTTTTGGAGTTGCAATCATTTTTGTTTTTCATTACTTCTGACACTTTCATTTGTGCCTCCCTGGCGGCACTCGGCAAAGTTACTCACGATTTTGTCATTTTGAGATTTTGAATTGCTGCCAATTAGTCGGGTAAGTGGCTGAAGGACTTTTGCGCTGTTTCTATGTGCGTGGCGGAGCCTCTACACACTTGCCGAGAGCGAAAGCCGAATAAACACTGGCACTCACAGCGAGCACTTGTCTAAATGAAATGGAAAATAAATAAAGCTCTTGAAATATGGAAGTGTAGCGAGAAGTTGTTGTGCGAGCAAATATTTACACTATCCGTTGCAAGGATTACAAATAGTTTGGTAACTTGTATGTATTCGACTTGTAGTTAGTAGACTGCACATTGATATTTGGTGCTTTTGCAATTTTAATTTTAAACACGTCCTCTTTCCTCATATTTTAACAAACTATTCAAAGTGATTGTTAAAATTGAATACAGCCATAAAGCTAAACGTTTCAAGCGTGGTTATTCATGTTTAAAAACCAAACCTGCGACAAAATTTCAGTAGATTCTTTAATAGTCCCGCTAGGGAAGTTTATTTTTACAGCGACTATGGTAATCCCACTAAAGAACTGAAATAACTTTCGGTATATACACTTTTTTTAAAGCTTGTACAGTTCAAAACTAAATCTCGAATCTTGGGTTACTGAGCTCGGAGGTTATTCCAATTTTAGGTTGTTGTAGAAATTAAAAATTAAACCTTTTGTTCGCCAAACGGTTAAGAGCAGAACGAAATTTGTAGAGGCACTCTGCAGGGTAGAGTGCTACGTTCGCTCCTACGGACATTAGTGGTAATTAAACTGTTATGAAATTTAGACAGCAAAGCCCCTAAGATAGTGTCATATGCAGACGAAATTGCCATCTCAATAATGGGAAGATGTCTACACAAACTTGGCAATAATATGAACAACAATTTCAATACAGTCCAAAAAGAAGAATAAAAAGTGGGTCTGCGATTGATTGCGAAGGAAATAAATCGATTTGTTTTAACTGGAAAATGCAAGATCTCTCCATGGAGACTTCCTTGAGACACAACTTCCTCTCAAGGACCTCACCAAACACCTTAGGGTAAGGTAATGGCTCGCAAATGGAGGATGGATTTGGTGTGCTGATATTCTATCAATACATAGGCATAAGGTAGTGTTTTAAGCTGCCGGACTAATGTAGAATATTTCAAGCAGAGGTCTTTGTTATTGGGAAAGTCACGGAGGTAGCCTCTAATGCATCAACAAGCAACTGCAGATTACTGTTAAATAGTCAAGGTTGTAGCTTCGTCTCGTATATTACGTAGAAGTCTTTTGGAGTGTGTCTAGATAAGATTCACTTCACTTCTGCCGCGTGCCAGATCACATTAGCGAGAGCAAACGAGATTGCCTAGGATGAACGAGACTCTAAGGGTGGTGAATGGCTACCACCTGATAACGTTATAAGCATTGGGAAATCCATGCATTGTCTGACGATGATCTGAACCGAAGCATGGTGATGAAAATCAACGATCTACTGAATATACAAAAGTCCTACTAGCACTCGAGAAATTGTAAGAACATGATTAAAGTACACACTAATCACAGTCTGGTGGCGTTTCACGCCTGCAGAATAGGGCTGTCAGATTCAGAAGACTGCAGAAAATGTGAGGAACAAAGTGCCAAGGAATCAATGGAGCATTTCCTGTGCACTTATTCCGCATTGGCAAAGCAACGCATCAAGCATTTGAGGAGCTAACGGTATGAAACACTGGAGGAGATATCATTAGTGAGGCTACATAGTCCTCTGATATTCGAGTCAAAAGATGACTAGTCCTCATTGATCACGTAGCGGCACTCCAATTGGTATCGCAAAGGACCAAAACTGGTGTAGGCGTTGCTGATTAGCCTACCACACAAACCTATCTTAACCTAAAAACTAACCAATCAATAGAACAATGCTAGATATTTAATTATAATTATATAATTATAATATAATTATAATATAATTATTTTAAAAAAGCCTGGGTACAGCATCCTTCCGCAATTTCTTCCGTAAAATTTAGTGTTTCTGACGTTTTTTGTTAGTCGGTTAACGGACTTTTAGTGATTTTCAACATAACCTTTGTATGGGAGGTGGGCGTGGTTATTATTCGATTTCTTCCATTTTTGAACTGTATATGGAAGTGCCTGAAGGAAACGACTCTATAGAGTTTGGTTGACATAGCTATAGTAGTTTCCGAGATATGTACAAAAAACTTAGTAGGGGGCGGGGCCACGCCCTCTTTTCCAAAAAAATTACGTCCAAATATGCCCCTCCCTAATGCACTCCTTTGTGCCAAATTTCTCTTTAATATCTTTATTTATTTATGTAGCTTGCGATTATGACACTTTATAGGTTTTCGGTTTCCGCCATTTTGTGGGCGTGGCAGTTTCGGCCGATTTTGCCCATCTTCGAACTTTCTTAACCTTCTTATGAAGCCAAGAAATACGTTTCATCATGATATCTCAATTTTTACTCAAGTTACAGCTTGCACGGACGGACGGACAGACAGACAGACAGACATCCGGATTTCAACTCTACTCGTCACCCTGATCACTTTGGTATACATAACCCTACATCTAACTCTTTTATTTCACAAACAACCGTTATGTGAACAAAACTATAATACTCTCCTTAGCAACTTTGTTGCGAGAGTATAAAAATGAATACATATACCTCTGCCATCTCCAATTTCATAGAGTTCGCAATAATTTTCTTGAGCCGTGTCATAAATGGCACTTAAGACACTCTTACAGAAATGTAGCAATATGGATCATTAATAAGCAGCTGTCAGTTGAGAATTATTGCCTTGTGTTTTTCTTCATTCAGTATACACTTGCGCATAAATTTTGCCCTATCCGGCCCGTTAAACCAATTATTTGCACTTATTAAGCTCACACTACAAGTGCATTGTTTACGGCCAGAGCGTTGAAGCACAAATTAGAGTGCCGTTGCAACGCTGCATTTAATGACGCAAGTGCAAGTTGCACGCACCGGCAGTGCAGCACGCCAATTGGCAAGGCGCGAGGCTCGAGACTAACGGATAATGGCAAAGAGTTGTCGTAGGCGCGTAGCTGCAATGCAGTGGAGCACTGTGCGGTGGACATGAAAGCAGCTGACCAGGCTACCAGAAATGCACACATACACACACTATCCCACACACACATACATGTACATATATACACACATCCATGCATACAATGAAGTTATGACCGCTCCCTTTGGTTGTCTCATAAAAATGTGTACGAGAGAAATTATTATTGTCACGTCGTATATTGCATTACGTATACGCAGTGGCGAACGTGGTTTAGTGGTAGAAGTGCAAGCTTAACAATAGGAACAGACCAATGGCAACTACTGCAATTTTGTACAGACAAACACAATAACGGTGAATGTAATATGTGTTGCCGTCAATTGTGAAGCGCCACAGCTGCTTTTGTTGTTGTTGTTAGTTGCCTAGTGCCACTTGAAAATATGAAATGAACGACTACACATAAATTGCTTGTCATTTGTTATGCCACCAACTTAATATTAGATGTCGCTGGGAAATTTTTAAATAAATAGTTGTACATGAAGTGGATGCGGCAGAGTTGAGGAATAGCTTGTGCTGTATGTTGCTTCAGCCTTGGGCGAGTGGAACCACAAACGTACTTGTATATTTTTATACCCTGAAAAATCACACAGTTTTTGAGATATCGCTCTGAAATTTAGCACACTCTCTTTTATCAGCAAGAGAATGCTTATTTGCCGAAATTGCCGATATTAGCCAACTACAGCATATAGCTGTCAAACAAACTGAACGATCGGTATCAATTGCTTGTATGGAAAACTTTTTCGTTTGACAAGCTATCGTGACGAAATTTGGTTATTATTATAACCTGTAGCTACGCTATATTCTCCGAAGAAATTGCTTGGAACGCACAACTATAGCATATAGTTGCCATACAAAATGATTTGTCAGATTCAAGTCTTTGTATGGAAAACTCTTTTATTTGTCAAGATATCCTTCCCAACTTTGGCGGAGGTTATTGTTCAGGGCACTGCTACAATCTCTGAAGAAATTGTTCAGATCGGACTAATATTGTATAGAGCTGCCATACAACAGACCGTTCAAAGTCACATTAAAAATCTTTTCACAGCCTTTTGTGCCATAAAAATGCAGCTGTGAAGGGTATTATAGCTTTGATGCAGCCCAAGTCAACGTTGTAATTTTTTTTTCTAATACGTTTTTTATTTTTATAATTTTTTCATATTTTTGTAAGTTTTTCCTTATTTTTGTAGTGTTTCAATTACAAAAGCGCTTGAAAAAACATGCGCTGCAACATGCAACATGCCACAAATTAGGGCAGCCTGTAGTGCGTGCACGGGCTAAGGGAAAAGTGGCGCGTTGAAATTGCTGCACATAAATTGCAGAAAATTGTCTCTGGAAAATCTCAGCTAATAAATACTTGCAGTTGGCAATAACAATTGTGTTCAAGCAGTCTGTTGCACGCCGCACAGCGCTCTTTCATTATTCGCCATTTCGCCTTGCTCATATATTTCGCTTTCATCTATGCTTTTATTACATTCTCCACTTCCCTTGTGTCTGCTGCAGCTCTGCACATACTTGCAACGCCAACGCAAATGGGTCGTGCAACAGTTGCACGCCAATAATGGCGCAGTCAGCGTTGCGTGCATAAAAATTTGTTGCATTCTCGCAGTATTGACTTTTGTTGCAATAAAATGCGAAATTGTTGCATGCTTTCCGCACTGTCATATTATTTGTTAATCGTTGTTATTGTTATTGCTGCGACGTAAAACCAGTCTGATGGTGTTTTTTGCTATATTTTTTTTTATGGCGCACACACGTGCTGCCAATATTGTCACACCTACGTTAACTCATATGACGTTCAGCGAAAGCTGTCATGATGACAATTGTCATATCGTTAGTCGTTAGGAATAATGGTTATGCCACAATATATATGTGAACAAAACGATATGGCCTCGATTGTGGTAAAGTTTTATTAATAGAGTTTGATTACTTCAAGCTCCAGGCTATCGCGACTATTCACTTTTATATACTATATATGTACTACTTTTGCCTTAAATTGTAGGTTTTATTTAGCTTGACTTGAATTATGCGATATACACCGTTATTTTGGAAAACTTGTTGACATACGACTCCGATAAAACCCTCGTCCCTGTTGCCAACAAAGTGGGACAGTCGATTTTCGCAAGCTTTTATTCATTAGAATTATTCACCAGCAAAATGATTCGCCAGAGACAGGAACATTAACTATAGCCGAACTATAAGGTGGAACTTCCCAACCAAGATCCCGGAACTTTTGATATTTTTTCTGTTTCCGAAGGGGGAATCTTACACAGACTCTTAGTAGTACGTAAGTTGCCATATATATTTCTGGCCTAATAATGTAAATAGGCATATTTATCAACGAAAATGTTGTTTTTTTTTTTGTCGATTGCTGTTTTGTTTCGGGCTCATACGCATAGATCCATAATTCGTCACCTGTGACGATCTTATAAACGTCTTTTGAAGCACCGCGATCGTATTTTTTCAGCATTTCTTTACACCCAACCACACGAGCCTTTTTTGAGCGATTGTCAAATTGTGCGGGATCCAACGAGAACAAACCTTTTTTACGGCCCGGTGTTCATGCAATATCGAATGTATGCTGGTGGGAGAAATGCATAGGCATGCCTCTATCCGAAGGTATGTTACATGACGGTCTTGCATTATCAGTTCACAACGGCATCGATGTTTTCTGGCACAACGGCTGTTTTTGGACGATCTTCACGGAATTCGTCTTTGAGCGAGCGTCGGCCACGATTGAATTCGTTGTACCAGTTTTTCACAGTGCTATAGGATGGCGCTTCATACCCATACAAAGATTTTAGTTCATCGATGCACTCTTGTCGTGATAATCCACGTCGAAAGTTGTGAAAAATGATCGCACGAAAATGTTCACGAGTTAATTCCATTTTTTGGCCGAGATGAATTTTTGATTTCCCTGTAAATAAAACAATTCACGATTAAATGACAAAACGTTCTGAGTGATGTCATGCTAAAAAATGTCAAACTTTCCAATGGAAATGTCAGATTGCACCTGGCAACACTTAGTGTTGCTCTAGGCCAGAATATATATAGCAGCCCTCGCATGTAGTATGCACGATTCGTATTGCTCTCTAAGGGAACGCTTCATTCGGGACCACTCCTAATCTATATTCGACTTGTCGAACTGTACGCTTACGTACTAAACCTTTTTTTAAATGTATACTCAATATATTGAGGCGCACTGCGTTAGTTAAAGAGGAAAATATCCATTTTATTCTGTATACACTTTTTCCCGGGTAGAGCAGGTGGAGGCTTAACTCGTTTAAACACCTTTAACCCCGTCATCTGTTGCATTGCGGAAGGGACCTGCCGCTAAGCATTATATCGCAGGGCCATCTTAACCTATTCGGCCTGCCACTTCTGTCTCCAGATCCAGTCACTCCGTTGTAAATCTCGGACAGTTGAAAAATAAATGCTCTGCATTTTCGCTACTGTTACCACAAAAAGAGCAAGTAACTCCATTGTCATGACTGTACATAAGTATGTACTCTCTAAAACTTCCATATCCTGTTAGAAACTCCGTAGTAAAACTCTATCTCGCCATGTCTTCGTTCCACCCATGCTTTTACACTTCCGATTAATCGGTACTTCCTCTTCTCTTTGCTTCTTTGTCCCAACGCTTTCTTCATTCCTGTATGCTGACTTGTTTTTCCTCTTTACGTTCTGCCATTGTTCGCTTCCTGCCTATAATTTTGCTTTTGTCATAGATCGTTTTCAGTTCTCGAGCCTTATATCTGACGGAACTATCCCAGATGTAACGCTAGCAGCTTCATGAGATATCGAGCTTCTGATGAGACATTATCTGTGTGGTTTCTCCACCAAAAGTGACCGTTTCTGATATTTTCAGATAGCCCAAATCATGCGTGTATGGCCAAAGCGTTTTTATTTTTGTTTACAAAGGAAGAATCTTCCAAAAATAAGAGTACTGTCAATGTGAAATGGCAGCATGCATGATTCATATTGTCCACTAAAACTAGAGGTGTACACCTGATATTATTATCTAACTAAGCTGAACTTGTACGCAAGAGTATGGTTCCTCACCTCGATTGACTTCACCACATTTTTTTGTATTATAAGATAAAGTTAAGTAGAGACTCACCTCTCTGAATGATGTCGGAGCTGCTACAAAGTATACAGCTATGCCAGCTGTAGCCGCTAGCTTTTGGAGCTCCGTTGTTTATGCATCGTTCTCATGTGGCATACATATAGTAGGATGGAAGGAGTAATGGCTTATCTTTGACACCCTTTTCAGTCACAACCGTCAAGTCTTCAAGCCAATGTTATCAATAGTTCCTGCACGAAAGTCACGTTGTAGCCGTCTTTATTTAGGTTGACAAAAAGATCCGCAGAGGCGATCTTACTTTTGCGGAAGTCCTACCGGAGCATCTTCAGCTCCCGTTTTCGAACGCTCGGAATGCTGAGTATGTACCTTCTGCTCCTCTAGTAGGACAAGTGATGTCACCATCATTTCTTCTAAGCCTAGATTCTGCTGCATTTCATCTTCTTCCAGCAAGTTTTTTTTTGCCATCGGTTTGACGTATTTTGAGGCGAAACAATATGCCCTATGCCTTCTTTCCGAACGTGGAGACTGTCGTTTGCCTCCTTATTAATCTGGAGGATATAGAAGAATTCTCCACGCTCAACATCCTTCAGTTGCTAGTCCGCACGTCAGGATTCTAACGTTGTAGTAACCGCAATGTTCCATGTCTACCAAGCGATGTATGGTGACCTTCGCCTTAGGCACCTATAGAATGTTGCTACGATCAACCATCTCCTGTTTTGCGTTTTCGCACAGATTCCGAAGCATTGTGAAAGCTTTCCTCACCATTGTCAGTGAAGGGTCATCCAGGAGACCATTTGAGGATTTTGACTCCGCTAAACCATCCTGCCATTACGGCATGGATCCGTTTGGCTCTGAGTCCATCCTTGAGTAGAGAACTTCAAATAGCTTCATCTCCACGCTTTTACAGATGTGTCTCAGCAAATTTTTGCACTCGACTAGCGCCATGATCAGATGTCGTTTTGCAATCTCACTTGTTGCTGGCTCTGCTTTAAGCGTAGTCGGTTTCTTGTCCGGCTATTTCTCTGCACTTTGTGCGATGTGTTCTTTTATACAATTTGCAAGCGAAATGTGTCCAGTAGTTTTTCACCTTCACTGGGGACCAAACCAACCAAACTCTTCCTTTAGTTTGGATTTATCCTCTGGTCGATAACATTTTCCTACCGCCGACTTGTATCGCGTTTTTGGCTTTAGGCCCTCCTTCATTGATTTCTTCCGGGGCCTTCACTTGTTGCCTGAGTTGAAAACCTCAGTCATCTTCTCAAGAGAACGCAGAAGCTATTTTGCTTTTTCTTCTTTGCTCACAACGTTTTCTTTGTCAGAGTCTCCATGAACTGTGGCTACCACCGAAACCTGCTCCCGTTGCAGCGGTGGTGTGGCCGAACAAAAATTTACTGGTAAATAAGTTTTCGAAAAATACTCCAACGACATTTTACTTTCTCTTTTTTAAAAACATTTCCAAGTTGCGCTTATTTATTTCAAATTTGTTGTTTGTAGAAAAACACAAGCACTTGCTGGATAGTAACTGCAGGATGCGAGCTCGCATATGCCAGAATACACACACACCGATATATGCAGCGCGTTCAAAATGCTCGTTACTTTAACCAGACAAAAGTACTCTTACTCGTCCATTTACAGCAAATAACTTTTCACCATTCATTGTTGCTGTAAATTTGGTGCAGTTGCCCTACAGACGACATCAGTAAATGCCAGCGAGGACTTAATATAGCGCCACACTATTTCAGCGCTCGCTGTAAATACGCTCGTAACTGTAAATAAGCTGAACACTACAAGCCATACACATTTCAGCATTAACGCCAACACACACACATGCACAGTCGAGCAATTTTGGCGGCTTTGTTTTACGACTCGAATAGAGTTTACTGTGAATAATTAAAGTTAATTAAAGCATGCATTTTCTAATTACACGCGACCTAGAACACGAAAATTTATTAAATTTAGGAAGTAAATTGGGTTTTTTTGTGGTTTTCCAGAAAAAATAAAACGCACATTTAATGTTAATTTAATGTTATGGTCAAGAATTTAACTTTATTAAAAAGGTAAAGGTAAAGGTTGGCCATTACGTTTTAAAAACGATTTGGCGCAAGTGATCGCCGTGGCTGATTCGAATAAATTCCAACCGCGAGGCCCAATTTTCCACCACTTCTTGTAGCAATTAGCGCCGTATGATATTAATTCTCTTCTAAAGCCTTAACTGTCTTAGATTTATCTACGCAGACAGGCAACTTCACATAAATCCACAAAAAATAGTCCAACGATGTTAAATCGTATGAATTCGAGGGCCGCGGCACATGTCCACGACACGAGTTATGCGCTCACCAAAAGTTTGCTTCAATAAATCGATTGTTTCGTTGGATGTGTGGCCCCAATGGTCCAACGATTCTGCGTATATAACATCTCAACGATTACTTGTGGATTGTCAGCACTCTAAATGAGCCGAATTTGACAGATTGCTCATTGTGAAGAACCAAAGTTCGAAAATCCTTGTACTCAATATTTTACAGCCTTACTTGAAAAGCCGAATATCTCGAGAAGTATTATTGATAGCTATTTTGACCTCGAACCTTTTTTATAGCAAATAAAATTTCCTACAAATTTGTCATTCAAATTTTTTCTATAGCTCCTGTCATTTACGAGATAAATTCAAAAAAATGCGAATTTCATAGAAAAATCAGGTTAAGAGCCCTGTACTACCTCACCGGTGTGAGTTACGACTATGTTGCACTCGGCACTTTTGTAGAGTGAACAATTCTGAGAAATATGCGTCTAAAGTCAAAGAGATGCCATAAAATACCTCTGATCTGTAGGAGTTTAAAGACAAAAACTCACGATTGCAGTGTATTTTCTATGGAAAATTTTTACAGGTCTTGGTCCAGTTCTTAATGTTAATATTAAGAGCTATAATTGTCAGGGAATTTTTTTTAGGGTATTTCCAAGGAAATTTTGTGACGGGACTGAAAAAAATTAATAGTTCATTAAAAAAAAATCACCCTAATACTATATATACACTTGAAAACAATATTGCTAAAAATTTGCATTTTTGCTACCATTAGGGTTACTCTGATATATTGACTTCATATGTGATGTTAAGAAAAAAATGTTTGCTGAAAACATGAAAGGCCATTTGCTGCGATTTCTTAACAGTCTATTTATGTACCTATTAATACATGCATCCTTATATATAACGATACTGTTAAGAACTACTAAAAGCACAATAAAACAGTAACTAAAATCACCAGAGACATTAAATTTTACAATGAAATGGCATTTGACAGCTTTATTGGAGTCTGGGTCAAAATTGGGCCACCTTATTGCATTCACCACCGTTTTCATTTAGATGAAATCACATATCGCAAGATCCGCTCGACCGATTTCAACCAAATTCAGTGCATGAGATTACTTCAACATTAGTTTCTCACAGTGTGGAAATCGGACTACCCGCCACACCAGTACTTTTAAAGTATGCCACCATAAGTCAAAAAATATCACAAATCGACCTGAAACTGTTCCAGCTCCTAAGTATCGAATATGCGAGCCCCTGCATCTATGTAAAGTTGAATTTTGCCAGAAAATGTCGGTCAATGTTTGAGATACATATTTGTATATATGAAATTCAGAGAGAATACTTTCCTGATGACAATACGTCTGTATCAAAAATGTGTTCAACCGGGTCAATTCTTACTTCTCTTAGCTCCCATATACCTACACAATTGTTTTCGAACTGCCTTTATACCGCAAACAAGGTCTGTCGCAAAAGAAACAGAACTGTTTAAAAAAAAAAACAACAAAAAATTAATATTTTTCAAAAGTTATATTTTTTATTAAAGGTAGTTTCCTTGTGCTTCGAAACAGCGTTTAGCCCGGTCAATTAGCATTTCAAATGAGTGTTTAAGGTCATTTTTCGGAATGCTCTTGAGAATATTGCTCGTCGCCTTTTGGATAGCTGAAATGTCCTGAAACCAGTGTCCTTTCATGGGCAAATAAAGTTTTCCAAATAGGTAAAAATCACAGGGTACCAGATCAGGTGAGTAGGGTGAGTGATTAATGGTTAATATGTAGTTTTTAGTCAAAAAATCAGTGACA
The DNA here is from genome assembly GCF_016617805.1 of Bactrocera tryoni. Taxonomy (NCBI): domain Eukaryota; kingdom Metazoa; phylum Arthropoda; class Insecta; order Diptera; family Tephritidae; genus Bactrocera; species Bactrocera tryoni. Next base: position 48,001,075 of record NC_052503.1, read on the forward strand.
AGCGTCGACCGATGACAGGGCGCATTATCGCGTAACAGGCGCCAGTACCCTGCCTCACGGTATTGTGGTCGAGCACGACGAATGCGTGACAAAAGACGCTTCATGACACCAAGGTAAAACACAGCATTAATCCTTTGGCCAGGTGGGATAAACTAACGGTGTACAATACCCTCGGAATCGTAAAAACAAATCAGCATTGTCTTCATTTTTGACTTCTGAAGACGACCGACTTCGTTACAGAGGTCCTCACGACTTTCTTGGAATCGCTTAAGCCACTGGAATATCCAAAATTTAGTATTTGCTCTTTGTTCAAAATGCATTTTACGACCGATGATCAAAAGCTGCTGTCACTTTTTGATCGATAACATCGATTGTAGGTATCCAATTGTCTTAAAGTTTTTACGAAATGTCAACAAGAGATCAAACTTTTTATTTCATATACACACCAACAGCTGGCGCCACCAGAAACAGTTATATTTAAAAAGTTCTGTTTCTTTTGCGACAGACCTTGTATATCAGCCAACTTGTGAGTTATCTTAATGAAAATTAGAGAGCGTATTTTACTGATAACAGTGAAATTCTAAAAGTATCTCCCCCCCTAAGTCAGTGCACCTCAGTAGTGCGTTGCGATTTTTGCAATGGATAGAAATATCGAACAGAGAATTTGCCTCAAATCTTGTATCTCTAACCAAATTTTGTATGCGGAATCATTGCGAATGTTTGAAACGACTTACGTTGATTAAGTTTTATCAAAAACACAAGCTAACGAGGGGTATAAACCTTCAAATACAGCTGTTCAAAAATGAGTGAAAATAATGGAGAAATTCGCTATATAATTTTTTTTATAATAAAGGAAAGAATGCCACGTAAGCCACCAATGAAGTTTGTGGAACTGAATTTGTGAACATCAGTTCGTGTACCACAACAATGGTTCGCTCGCTTCGGTTCTGGAAATTTCGAAATTTCGATTTACACTAATAAAAGTTTTACACTGATTGGATAATTTCTCTAGCGGAAAAATGGCAAAAAGTGGTCGACCAAAATGGTAAATTTTTCTTTATTTATTTGTTAGTATAAATATAAAAAAATTAGTGGAATTTTGATTGGAAATACGAAAAGACTTTTTCGACCACCTAATATTAAAAAAGGATAAGGATATGGTGCTTCAAAATCGCCAGGCAAGTGTTAGAGAGATATCAAGAGAGCTTGATATCTCTTGCGAGTCCGTTCGAATGATTTTGGTGGATATTTTGGGTATGAAACGCGTTCGTGCTCGACTCGTCTCGATAAAGCTGAGTTCTTTCAAATAGAGTTCCATACGTAAAGAGGTCTCTTTGGGCATGTTTGATCGTGCGAATTCCGATTCCACATTCATAGAGAGCATCCTCATAACTGCAAATGAGGCATGAGTTTATGCGTTTTACAGGCAAACAAGTCAATAAATATCGGAGTAGAGGACAAAACGATTGGACAATCAATGAGGAGTTAACAATTTTCCGTCATTCAAAGAGATAAAACAAAATTCGGTGAAGGAACTTATGAAAAAGTTTTGAGGGCTAAAAAGTCGTTGACAAAAGTGTATTACATACATCTGCTGGGGATGACTTTGTAGGCGACGAAATATATAATATTGTATAAATAAAATTTTTTTGCGTTTTATTTAAAATTTTCGGATAATTTTTTGTCACAATGTAACAGTCACATGTGCAAACAGAACGACTTTTTACTTGACGGGAAATTCAAGAAATTTGGCATGTATTTTTATCTAAGATAATGGAGAAATATCTGAAGAAATTGTTTATGTCAATAATTTCAAGTCCTTGTTTGAAAACCTTTTCTATTTGACGAGATATCCTAATAGAACTTGATATGTATTATTGCCCAAATCAATGATATTATATAATATTATGTATAAGAAATCTAATTTTAGTACTAAAGTATTTAGCTCCCATAGTAAATGATCGATCAAAACCGATTCCGAGTTTATAGAACACTTTTTATTTAACGAGATATAAATTCGATAGGGAATATACTTTAAAGCAACGCCATAATATTCGAAGAACTTGTTCAGAACGGGTGGCTATAGCATATAACTTTTATATAAAATAAACGATCATTTGCAAGTCCTCGAACTTTTTTACTTGTGAAGGGTATTCTAGCCTTGGTGCAACCGAAATTAAAGCGTTTTCTTACTTTCACACTCATTACCCTTCACTTGCTTGCATTCTTCACCGCCACCGGCAAATTAAAATGTTTGCTGTTATCAATTCCATATTAAAACCCGAGAAAATTTCGAAGAATTGCTTTTGCTTTTTTTGTATTTTTTTTTTTGTAATTTGTGTAACTGCAACTAAGACTACAAATCGATTAAGTAAAGCTGAGAGTATTTACATTCCGACTAATTGAATTCCTTTGTTATATCTCACTGTGGTCCGAGGCGTTTTGGCAACATGCGACTGGCACAGCTAACGTGTGAGTGTGTGCGAGTGCAAAAATGTGAAAATATGCTTAAAGCAAAGCACAGCCACTCCACTTGGCCGCAAATAGAATAACGCTTTGATTTAAGTAAATATTTTACATTCATTTGCAGCGTGTAAACAGAGTCCAAAAGTGCACGACGAGGCACAAATAAGTGTGTGCAGAAGCAATTACAAACACACACACACACACACTTGCATGCATGCATAAAAATAGATATGCATTTGTGTTGGCAAATAGTTGCAATTCAAAGCCGGCAACTAAACTGTCGATTACACTCACCGACGGACAACTAGTGGCACATTGTGAGTGTATGTGTGTGTATGTGCGCTCAATCACATGCTTCAATCGTTCAACTGTGAAAAGTTGTATGAATAAACTTTTTTCTTTCATACACACACACACTCACACTCGCTTGGCTAAAGTTTCATTCATTCACTTACGCACTCAATTTATTCGATTCGCTTTAATCTTTGCATTCACACTTGAGATGACAGGCAAAGCGAGATAGAAGCGTTGGACGCTGAATGAAATCAAACACATACTCGAATATATATTCACACATATACATACATATGTATATACATTACATATTATACACTTGTATATACAAACATCTGGCATCCTTTCGTTGATTGCGCGGGCGTCGCCGAGCCACATGTCTGGGAGGCGTGCGGCGATTTGTTTACATGCATATCTCTGCCTCTTCTTTCTTTATGTGTATGTGTGCGCCAATACGCATACATTTATGCAGATTATCAGCTATCTTGATGTCCAAACACACACTCACACACATATTTAAATATGGCAAGTTCATGCACTCGCTTGGCGGTCAGCATCTCTGGAGAAATCATCACATGAGCTGCGCCAAATAGCAATTGAACGGATATTTGACCGCTTGAATGCATCGCATTTCAAAGATTCTGCTGATATTTGTAGAAATTTGCGTTTTCTGAGAAAGTTTGCTCGAAATATTGAGTTCATATCAGCTTGTGTGGCAAGGCTTTCACAAATGGGAGTCAACGATAAATACCGTTAGCATTCGATTTGATTATGGTCAGCTGAAAATATTCTGCGCTCAAGCTTTATGCAAACAAATGCTTGTGGTCCACAGCCACGCAAGCAGACACACACATATACATATATGGCTATATATATATTTGGTTATGTATATATGTATATATAGGCACACACATGCATAGCCACCATATATACTAAAGCAATTTAACCAATGTTGCCTGCGTGTCGTAGAGTGTGTGTTGCAAGGAGAGCAAATAAGCGTTGTAAATCGATTTGTGATAAGCATATTTGTTGTTGTGGTTGTTAAACAGTTAGTTTCATTCTTATGTTCACTCATTCCCACGCTGGTCGTATGCTAGCATCCCTATACGCACATACATATGCAAGGGTATATTAAAAAAAATTTGGAATGTGTATTAGCGTGGGCCAATTATATACGAAGGTTATTTTTTAAATCTAAGACTAACTTGGCGGGGTTCTTTATTTTATTAGCACAATTCGAATGGATTTTTCCAGATTCCGATTCAAAGTATTGTTTACCACCATAGTCACTATATTTTCACTATAATTCCACCAAAATTATGTGAAGATATTGGTCGAATAAAAAAACTGAGAAACTTGTACACTTTCTTTACCTAATCATTGCGGTGTCTTTCAAACCAAGGTAGCAGTCATTAGGATAGCAGTAGCTTTACTGCTCCAGAGTGCAGCCTCCTTCTGAGAAGTGTCTATCAACTCAGATATCAGAGCGACGATACAAGCCTTGAACTCATTATTTAGAGTTATTCAAGGAGTGCCTAACTTCGATATCAATAGCTTAAAGTCTTTTTGTGATGAGACTGGTAAGAGCGCGAGGCCACGAATCGTAGGAAATTGTAAAGCTTATGAGCTAGGAAGGAAAGGCACCCTAAACCGCTAGCAGTATAATGGTAGTGGGAAGGTGCTCCCGTATCCGCTTTTTTTCTATTACTAGATAAAAACCCGGGACTTCAGGCTTCGCTGAAGCTTTGACCGTGCTGGACCACCATCGGTACATGCGCTATCACCCAAGATCGATCGCAAGAGATCTACTGATCTCTTTGCTCTCAGTAAGGCTAGCCTCACCCTAGGTGTGGGGCTTTTAACTGCCCACTGCCTGCTGGGAATCTTACCAGACGCCATTTGCAGAAGCTGTGTGATAAAAGAGGAGGTGGAAACAACTTAACACTTCCTTCTTAACTGTCCTGCGTTCGGAAGGTCAATACTTAAATACTTGGGAGCACATAACTTCAGACTTATCATCGAGCCTGACGGGTATGAAAATTAGACGCCTGTACAAACTTGTATTCCCTACTAAGCGAAAGCAGGAGTTCTTCTTATCAACGGTTTCACAAAGGAATACTTATAACAGTCCACCTGCGATCTCTCTAGATCAGCCATCTAACCTAATCGACAGTTACTCAAGTGGGCTGTACACGCTGAACCCGCTCCACAGTGTGGATAAATGCAACTATCGGCTGTTAGGGTTATGGCATGGAATAACTTTTATTGACTATCTTGAAAATGGAAGGAACAACAGCACCAACAGAGGATTGACAGCGATTATAACATAGCGTTGTTGGACCTCTTGGAAGACCAAATCGGCAGACACTGCCACATTTGAAGAGAAGAAAGTGCTATTTCACCAAGGCAATGCACTGCATCATGTGTCAGTGAACACGATGCCAAAAATCCATGCATTGGTCTTATTCTTCAGATCTGGCCACCAGGGACTATTTTTTTGTTCTCAGATCTGTAAAAGAATTATGTTGAATAAAAAATCGAGTTTTGCCAAAAAATTATATTTTACTATGGTTGGGCGGTTACTTTTCAATTGACGAGTCATATGCAAAAAACATTAAATTTTTGAAATTCACTAGTGGCTATAACCACTTAAGTTACACATAGGCTACGAGTCAAATTAGCCTTTACTTTCAATGCTCTCACGCATGTACATAAATTATAAGCATGTGAATGAAAGTAAAATTGCCTTTGACTTAAGTATTCACTCTTTGTCTATACTTACGCTCTTGCGCAGCCATAATTGCGGCTTTCCCTTTATACCTCCAACTCATTGTAGGCCCGGCTAATTAAAGGGTATATTAGGGCATGCAACAGCAACTTGAGCGAACTATGATTGCGTCTATAGTGAGCCAATCCCGAATAGAGCTTTTAAACAAAAAAAAAAAAGAAATTTATTAACAAAAGGACTTTGCTCACTGATGGGTTGGTTTGTTGGGTGGGTGATTAGTGTTAAAGAGAAACTAATGCTATTATCATTACTTCAGCATTAATTGCTACACTTGCTTTTCGTCATACAAAAAAATTCATTTGATAAGTATGGTTGTGAGAGCATTTGAAGCAAACGAAAACCACCCTCACTCTCCCTTCTCGATGTGTATTATAACTACTGACAGCTTTAGTATAAGGAAAGAATTTCTAGATATAACTTTTCATTAAGAAAACGAGTATTTGAATAAACTACGAGTATTCAAATTTTTTATTAATCCCACAAATATTATTTTCTTGCTTTCTTCCAGAATTACGACGCAAATGCGACTTAAGGAACAAAAAAATTATGAAATTACACGGTAAAGCATAAAAACCTCAACTTCAACCAGCAGCTCGTCGGTCCGCGCATTTCATTCGAAAAGTTTTAATTCACCGTTACACAGAATTTCAGAAAAATGCTGACAGCATTCAAATGCAAATGGGCAGAAAGCGTACATCAACAATGTCACGCGACGGCAGCGAGTCAAGCTGCACCTGAAAAGTACCAGTAAAAGCAAAATAAAAGTGAGAATAAAAGCGGCGAAGAAAGCAAGCGGAATTCGGCCAGGAAGCGAGGTAGTTGGGAAAACGAATGCATTGAGCGAATCAGTCACGCGTTTAAGCAGGCAACTGTACTACAACAAAAACTAACCGAAACTGTGGGGCACGTTGTTAAAACGCCACGCCAACGCCGGAAAGTATGCTATGGAAATAATGAAAAAGCAGCAAATGTAAATTTTGGTTGAAGGCAGCGCGAAAATAAAGCAACAAACAGTGGCAAAGCAAATAAAACGCGCTCCGCCAACCATAATAATAACCGTCAAGAAAATAATGACGCGCAACAGTAAATGCGTGTTGCATGCATGTGTTAGTGTGGCGCACTTGTAACCGGTGAAACCAGCCAAATTACACGGCGTTGCACGAACCGCGCGCATACAAAGCGATATAAATTTTTGCTTCATGCGACACTGCATCAAACGACAACAAAAACAATAGCAACAACAACGCCAATTATACTGTCAGCTGCTGGCGGTGGACCGGAATACGGCCCAGCGGATGTAGCAGCGTGCGCAAAAGCACCGTTATTACAGTTGCAACCCACTTATTTTACGGTAAAATACAGGAGAGCATTGAAAAAGCTGGCTACTAGCGTTTCAAAGCTTGAAAAATAATATTTTGTTGCTGCGAAAGAAATCACAAACCGAAAAATTTAAAGAAAAATATTTTTCGCAGACAGCGCATCGAAGAGCAGCATTGAATACCGTTACCTGACACGCTTACACCGTTGCTACCAAAAAACGAAATGTGTTGCGCACCCCATTGTTGTTTTTGTTGCATTTATGTAAACATCAGCCATTAGACTTGCAGCCTTGCAGCTGAGTGACCTCATTTCTCACAGTGTATTCGAAGCAAACGCGAGCAAAATATAGTCAAATCAACTTAATTCTCAAAACTCAGAAAACTCAGTTATCATACGGCACACACACACACAGATAGCCGCACTCAAAGGCAAACATTTCGCTTTGCCATTAAAATAATTAAAAATTTGTGCATTCGCGCGCAACAAAATGGCGCGGAGTGTGGCATAAATAATAAAAAAGAGCCATCCAGTTATCAAAAGTAACAATAAATTGGCTGCGAGAAAGAAATAAAAATATAAACCGGAATTTTTTGGCCGTTAGGCGGTTGAAAAAAACGGTCATTATTAGCCGCGCAGCGAAGTGAGAAACGAAAAACCGTTAATTATAACCGAAATTTCACCTTTTACTGAGAGAGAGCGATAAGTCAACAAAATGTTGCCCACCAATGTAATGACGTTCATGAAAAAGGTGAGTCTCCACATATATGATTCTAACATGACAAGTAATTAGTAAAAGTAAATTTATAAAACATATTTATTATTGCTTGTAAAAAAAATGTTTGCACTAAGGTCGAAACAAAAACAATCACAAACTTAAAACCGAAAAGTGTGGGTGTACGAAATTATTTTTATTTTCAACAAATATAATTCCAAATTCTAGTAATGAACTCAGCAGCTGTACGCTCTTATAGAAGGTAGTACTTACCTTCCCTTTTAGTGCTGCGGCTCGAATTGTTTTTTCCAGCAGTAGATTGAAGAAGTCGCCTGATAGGAAGTCACCTTGTTTGAAACCTCGTTTGGTATCGAACGTCTCGGAGAGGTCCTTCCCGGCCCTGACGGAGCTTTCGGTGTTACTTAACGTCAGTTTACACAACCGTATTAGTTTTGCGGGGATACCAAATTCAGACATAGCGGCATAAAGGCAGCTCCTTTTCGTGCTGTCGAAAGCAGCTTTGAAATCGACGAAGAGGTGTTGTGTTTCGATTCTCTTTTCTTTTCCAAAGTTTGGCGCATGGTAAATATCTGATCGGTTGTTGATTTGCCACGTCTAAGGCCGCACTGATAAGGTCCAATCAGTTTGTTGACGGTGGGCTTTAATCTTTCACACAATACGCTCGATAGAACCTTATATGCGATGTTGAGGAGGCTTATCCCACGATAGTTGGCGCAGAATGTGTGGTCTCCCTTTTTGTGGTCTCGGGAGAGCACACTTAAAATAGAAAATTAATTCCTGTGATTAATATTGACCGAAAAATACTTGCAATATTGTGCGAAAGGCGTGGTTTGTTTTGTGCCATTTATTAGTAGTTAAAGAATTTGAGAGTAAAATGTAAAAAAAAAAATATTTTATATTTCCTGAAACTTTTTTTAAGAATTTGTTTTATGATTCTCCGGCGAACACTCTCTTTTTAGGGATCAGCAGTAATCTGCCACCATGTAACGATACCATTAACCATGATACGTTTCTTCCATCACTTTTTGATACTTTGGAACCGCTCCTTCCTCCTCTTCTACTTGATTCTCTTAAGGAGTCTCGGTGGTCTAGAACCCTCAAATTAAGGGTGTTTTCTGAATTTTTTTTTAGGGTTTAAAAAAAGAGCAATCGATTTAAAATTTGTATTAAGTTTATTTATACACTTATGAAAAGTACAAAAATATTTTTTTTGAAATAAAAAAAATGTTTAACAATATTGAAAATGGCGTCCAAAAAAAGCTATCTTTAAAAATGACTCCCGATGAAGTTGTTGATTTTAACTCTTCAGAACATCTGAAACATAAAAAACCAAATAAATTATTAATCAGTAGGAGTGCAGCTATCGCTGGGACTACAACAAAAAAAAAAATTTAAAATTAAGAAAATTTCGCGCTTTTGAAGTTCAGATTCTGAAAACAGCTATTTTTGGACCAGTTTTAGATCGAAAAAAATCGAAGTTCTTAAAATTAAAATTTGATCGTAGTCCCAGCGATAGATACTGATATTTTAAACACCATATTAAAATTTCAAGTAATTCAGATGGATAGTTTTTTTTCATCAACGGCACTCCGAAAAAAGCAGTTTTGAGATAAATGACGTACAAAACCTCCATTTATTGAGTCCCTCGACCGCCCGCTACCTGCTAAAACGGCTGTAGAAGCTAAAATAATGTGAATTTCCATCCAAAAATTTTACAGTATATTCTTAAAGGACTATACTTTCGAACTATCAAACAAAAAAAAATCGATTTTTTGAAAATTCTAGACCACCTTAATCTCAAAATTTAAATTTTACGACATTAAAACATTTTTAGAGAAATCTTTGAATCGAACCGACCGAAATTGATCCTTAACCTCTATTAATCGAACGTAAAGAAGAATTTTCATCTTTCCGCTTCTACACTGATCAGTTAAAGATATATTTCAAAACGTTTGCCTGTCCGAATATGTGTAAAAATAGTTTCATATTTTTGCCAAGAGGTCGGATATGCCGAATTTAGTAACCCTGCACATATATTTTATTAGCCAAAACCTAACCCTTCGGCCATTAAAGACAACACTTTCATAACAACTACAACCATTTAAAATGTTGATATAACAACTGTAAACCCATATTTGTATTTAGGCGGTTATTGTTGCCAATATAGCATATACGATGAATATTTAAATAACTCATGCGACAAAACTTCTCACCAAATGGATATCAAAATCGTATGGGCTGCACCTGAGATGCTCGTAAAAAAGCTGAAAACTCTTATACAAAAAGTGCTCAAAACTCCGCTAAGCGCTTGCCGCACCACTGCGTCCACATAAGAAGGTTACTCATACGCCACGTCGCTTCTGCTCAGCACTAGCTGGCGCTGTTGTGTGTAAAAAAATGCCATCGAAACTTTTATTGCGACATAAAAACAAAGAAAGACAGTCAAACAGCCCACCAAGATGTCGAACAATTGATGATGTGATGTTTATGTGTATGTATGTGTGTGTGTGTGCATGTGCGGGCGAGAAACTTTGTCAATATTGTCAGTGTTGCATAAATTTGAATGTCAAAAGCGACGCAAAGAAAACAAAGAGACACTGCGAACAAAACATCGATAAACATAGGGCAACAGTGTTGTGGGCAATTTTACGCATTGAGCAGCTAATACAAACAACAACAACAGTAAAACAATGAACTTTGGCAATAATAAATCGATCAAATGGCGAAATTATTTAGTGAAGGGCCGACGAAGTCCTTCGCATGTGCGCCAGCGATTCGAAAGAGATAAAGTTTCCAAGGAGACATGCTAGTGGGCGCAGCAGCACACATACACAATCACACACACACAACACATACACAATTTGGTTTATTTCCAAGGAAAATGTAAGCTTTTAGAAGCGAAAGTAATTTGGTTGCTCTGAGTTTTGGGCAGTTGAAATATAAATGGAATTGGCTTTACAAAGTAGCCGCAAGTGAATGCAGCAAGCGGCAGATTAATGCAGTCCAAAGGGGATTCTTCAGTAATTTCTTGCACAAATATATAACCACCGTTGTTTTGCATATGTTGTTGTCAAGGTTAAAACAATATTCTGCAGAAAGCCATGAAATTGGTGAAACTTTTCTTTGAACTTTTTAATGGAAAATATATGATAGCTACAAGTATTTAAGGAAGTTTAGACAAATTTTACAGTTATCCTCTTGTTTGGGATACTGGAACCATTGAATTTTCAAAAGCATTTCTTTTACACTTTCTACAGGGTGTCTTAAGTTTAAACGATGTTTGTAATACACAAAAGGAAACGTCGGATGCCCTTTAGAATTTATGATTGGATTTATATAAATGATTAGCGGGACGAGCAGAGTCGTCTGGTATATACCTGTAGACCTATATTTTTATGCACGTTATTCTCTCAAAATTTATTGATTTTTTTTTTATTGAAACTGAAATGAGTTTTTGATGACTCATGTCCAGCTCTTGACCGATGCTACGGCTGCTACTACGCCGGTCTCTTTCGACCAATTCAGCGATTTTATCGCAATTTTCGACGACAGGCCTTCCGGAGCGTGGCGCATCTTCGACCACCTCTACACCAGAACGAAAACGTTGAAACCATCGTTGTGCGTTGGAAATGGAAACTGTATCGGGCCCATAAACTGCAAAAATTTTATTGGCGGCTTCAGATGCATTTTTGCCTTTATCGTAGTAGTACTGTAAAATATGCCGTATTTTCTCTTTATTTTGCTCCATGTTTGCGACGCTATAACTCACGAACGACTTAAAAGAAACGACAATCAATCAAACAAGTGTTAGCGCGTCAAATGAGCTTTCCAAAAAGGTATAGCATGACCCGATGCGACGAATAAAACTAGAACTACGCGCTTTCAGCGCCAACTAGCGAAAATACCACAAGACTTTTTTGACAACCTATTACATCATCATGAAGTTTTGGCACAGTTGATGGTATGGTGTCCTTACTAACTCCTCAATATAAAGATCATTCTGCATATTTACACTATAAGAAATGTACCCAAGAAGACTATTATAGCTTTGAAACAGTCGAAGTCAAAGCTTTTTCTGGTTTTCTATTTGGTCTAATAATGTAAGTTTTCCTAACACATTCAAGTTGCTTCCAACTCATTGGCTGGCTGAGGTGATGACGATCGGTGTTTAAATGTTTAATTTCAATCTTTTGAATCTCTGTACCCGTCTTTCCTCAAACGTCCCCTGTTAGCCTAAGGGTATATATTCAATTTAATATGATGCCTTGTTTCTGCTTCTTATTTGTTCTGAAGGTCAACTTGTGTTTACTTGCAACTTTCAATAGAAAATATGAAAAATACATAACATTGCCTTTATTTCGAAAATGATAATAGCACTCGACGTAGTTCTTCCAAAATATGTATAGCATTGAAAAGGGTTCATATTAAGAAACATCATAATTGGTTACCTTTTCTGGTTGGTCTTAAACCGTACATACTACTATGGGCAAGAAATAGTAAGACTTTTTAATTTAAATTTCACAAGTCGAAAAATTTTTTCCCTAAGTTGGTCTGACTGTCAGGGACATCTGCGGCAAATGTCACATTAATGTTTAGTATAAGCTTGTCTTTCTTATAACGCAAAGTACATTCGATGAGTGAAATTATTCTACAAAGATATGTCAATAAATTTTGTTTGCGGAATCAAATTTCTGGAGTCAAAACATTCAGAATGTTAGAAAAAGACTTCGGTGATAATTTTTTGTCGCGAGCAAGTGTTTTTGACTAGTACAAAATATTCAAACAGGTTCGAAAATGCGTTGACGACGAACCACGTTCAGAACGGCCATCAACATCAACTAATGATTAACACGTCAATAAAATACAAGAACTGGTGTTTGAGTATCGAAAACTAACAATCAGAGATCTTACTGGCATCGTTGGAATATCGGAAGGGTTGATGAAAATCATTTTGAAATATTATTTGGCTCTAACATAAGGGAAAGCACGTTCTGTTACAAAATCACTAAATTTTTACGAAAACCAGCGTTGCGTTGTCGTCTGTGAAACAATGTTTCCCACCTATCAGGATGTCATGAAACGTATTATTACTGGCGACGTGTCTTGGATCCCTGCTTCCGACCCCAAAATAGTCGATCAGTCGACCGATCATCGTGGCAAAGGTGAGTCGAAGCCGAAGCCGAAAAAAACAAAGTCAAAGTAGGTCAAAAATTAAGGTTTCAACATGAAAGATTGCATTGATTATCGAGGTGTGGTGCACTCCGCATTACTTCCGTCCGGCCAAACTGTCGGCAACAAATACCTGAATGTTATGCGTCGTTTGCGTGAAGATTCGTAAAAATAAGTCGGAATTATGGGCAGATATCTCTTGGTTTTTACACCATGACAATGCACCGTCACATACTGCATTAATTATTCGTGAATTTTTCGCCAAATTTTCAACCAACATCGTGCCGCAACCATCATACTCACTTGATTTAACTAGTTTCATCAAACGACCGCTCCCGAGAAACCGTTTTGTGTCAATTGAAGACATAAAATGTGAATCGCTCTGCGCATTTAAGACTATTTCGGAAGTTAGTTTTAGCAACTTTTTAGAGGGTTGGACAAAAAGTTGGCACAAGTGTTTTAGAGCCTTTGAGGGGGTCGACATAGATTTTGAAGAATAAAGTATGAATTTTAAAATTATGAAAAACGTTTTAATATTTTTGCTCATAGTGGTATTGTACATATATTGGAAAAACCTCAATGAGATGAAGTAATTGAATTGGCCCTACCATCCACATGGATACACTAAAAAATCCTCTATGTACCACTTTCGCGGATTGGAGAATAATTTGGGGCATCTAGTTGTCGAATCAAGCTCTGTTAAAATCACCATCATTATTATGAGAGCTGGATCATAGCTCGAAAAATTCTTGGTTGGTACTAGTTTCAGACTTCTTGCCGGTGTAATGGTATGAAATTAGCGTTTTCTGTTGTGAGAAAAAAATTATTCAAAGTATTGACCATTGCCTTTCACACATTTTGACCACTTTTGTTTGTGGATAGTATGCCAATAGAAATGTTAGTCTTTTGGAGCAAACCAATTAGGCACCCAATTTATGACTTCTGCGCAGGAATCGAAATGCTGCTTAGCCAATGCGTGTCCCATCCATTAAAACAAATAATAACACTGGTCAACAAATTTGTAATTTTTTTTGTCACATGAAAATTTATATCAAATTTTGAAATTACTAGGGCCACCAAATAATAATATATCAATGAAAAAAAATGTACACATCATGTTTTCTTGTGACATCAAAACATACAAAATTCAGCCACACTTACAGAATTATTTCCTAATATCAAATAGATACTTATGATTTTCTTGAATATTTGGCTTTCGGTAGGTCCCTTTTAAGTCTCCAACAACAGTCTGCTAGCATTCTTGGACTCCATTTCCCTTGATAACGCTTCCCCATTAAGGAAATGTCTTGATGGAACCTCTCACCTTGTTCGTCACTCACAGCACCCAATTTTGCCGGAAAGAAATCCAGATGAGAGTCTAGCATATGTATTTTCAAGGATATATTACACCCCAAAGCTTTAAATGATATCATAAGTTCATTTATTAAATCTTTGTAATTTTCCGCTTTATGGTTACCTAGAAAATTTTGAACAACATTCACAAAATATATCCAGGCGAGTTTTTCCTGATCATTCAGTTTTTCTTCTTCCCTCTTTGATTTTTTAGATATAAAAGACCATCTCCATCTTTAGGCATAGCTTTTACAAAATTTTTTATCAGGCCAAGCTTTATGTGCAACGGTGGTAAAAGTATGTCATCAGGGTTCACCAGAGGATCATTTTTAACATTTTTTTGGCCTGGAATTAGTGATTCACGCTTGGGCCACACTTTCTTTTCATAGTGACTTTTTCTGTCTCTACTGCCCTATTCACAAATAAAACAGCAAAATTTCGTATAACCAAGCTGTAGTCCAAGTAAAAGTGCAATGACTTTAAAATCACCACAAATTTTCCAAGCGTGTTTACTATATTCAAAATTTTCAAGTAAATCTCATATTTTCTTAAGTCTCTTTCATATTAGAACCATGAGCAATCGACACTGAAGGAAATTTGTTTCCGTTATGCAGTAACACTGCTTTCAAACTAGTTTTTGAAGAGTCAATAAACAGTCGCCAGTGACTTGGATCATATTCGAAATTTAATAAATTCATCACAACAGGAACGTTATTACAATAGACTAAACCACCTCCTTCAGAAAAGTAAGGTTTTATTTCATCGTCACGACGTCGAAAATGGGAAATCTTTGTACCACGAGAAAGTAAATTCCCCTCGCTTAATCTAGACCCCAAAAGTTCAGCCTGTTTTTTTAGACAGATTTAAATCACGTACTAAATCGTTTACATCACGTTGTGTCAATAAGTGCGGTTCTTTTGAAGTTAACGGTTCATAGCTTGAGTCACTATCTTCAGATACCTTATTATGCTGACTAAGAACAAATTCCGGACTAGAATTCTCACTTGCTGATCGATTTGGAGGCATCCGCACAGGTAGTTTGGCACTATGTAGGATGGGTCCCTTGGCCGAAGACAAGTTTGGATACTGGATATTGTGTTTGGATTTGTTGGTAATACCTTTTGTTTGAGTCAAACAAAAATAACAATCATTTACATCATCCTTTGGTTCAGTCCAAATCATTGCTATAGCAAATGACAAATGTCTAGGTTCTTGTTTAGCCCAACCTAAAAGGAGCCTCACACAAGTTACACAACATTTATGTACAGCCCAGGATTTTTTTTGCCGAATTTCATTGAAATCGGTCTAGTAGTTCCTGCGATATGGTTTTTGGTCCATAAGTGGGCGAGGCCACGCCCATTTTCAATTTTTAAAAAAAGCCTAGGTGCAGCTTCCTTCTGCAATTTCTTTCGTAAAATTTAGTGTTTCTGACGTTTTTTGTTAGTCGGTTAACGCACTTTCAGTGATTTTCAACATAACCTTTGTAAGGGAGGTGGGCGTGGTTATTATCCGATTTCTTCCATTTTTGAACTGTATATGGAAATGCCTGAAGGAAACGACTCTGTACAGTTTGATTGACATAGCTATAGTAGTTTCCGAGATATGTACAAAAAACTTAGTAGGGGGCCGGGCCACGCCCACTTTTCCAAAAAAATTACTTCCAAATATGTCCCTCCCTAATGCGATCCTTTGTTCCAAATTTCACTTTAATATCTTTATTTATGGCTTAGTTATGACACTTTATAGGTTTTCGGTTTCCGCCATTTTGTGGGCGTGGTAGTTTGTCGATTTTGCCCATCTTCGAACTTAACCTTCTTATGGAGCCAAGGAATACGTGTACCAAGTTTCATCATGATATCTCAATTTTTACTCACGTTACAGCTTGCACGGACGGACGGACGGACAGACGGACGGACGGACAGACAGACAACCGGATTTCGACTCTACTCGTCACCTTGATCACTTTGGTATATATAACCCTATATCTGACTCTTTTAGTTTTAGGACTTACAAACAACCGTTATGTGAACAAAACTAATATACTCTCCTTAGCAACATTGTTGCGAGAGTATAAAAATAGACTAAGATAAGAGATACCTACTTGTATTTCCTTGTACTGTCAGTATAATTTTTATAAAATATTGGGCCTAATCATTGAATCCGTTTCGATCGAAATATGGGTCGATATGATCGAAAAAATTTGCGTTGAAATCATTGAAACCGTATCGAAAATAAAATTTTCGATCGAAGTGAACTCACTTACCGACTTGATAAAATGCTTTCCGCGGCACATAGATGTCGCTAATTTCGAAATCATTGATTCCGCAATATCGAAAATTTGTGTCGAAATCAATCCGTTGGTGAGTGCGTTGCGGAATTCTTACAAAAATGGATAATTTGTAAGTATTTTTAAAAACAATTGCTAATGACGCAATCATTTATATTTTAAATTGATATTTTAGAGATAAGAGACAAAAACACACCAACAAAAAACAATTTGAAGTGTTAGTAAGTGAAATGAAGCTGCACCCCGACATAGCGAAAGGATTTTCGCAAAGAGCACCAGGCGAATTGAATCATTTTTGGGAAGAAATTTCAAGCAAATTAAACGCAGTAGGTCCCCCAATCAAGGACAGAACTGGATGGAAGAAGGTATGAAAAATCACCATTTGTATATTATCGGAATTAAGCTACCTAAGTTATAGGTTTGGACAGATTTCAAGTTTGCGACGAAGATAAAAATGGTCAAAAATGGAAAGCAAATTTCAGGAACAGGAGGTGGGCACTTCAGCCAAATTTCTTTAAGTGCACTGGAAGAGGAAGTGAGTGTTATTCTATCACTCAATGCATCAGTGGAGGGATTAAAGGGCATTACAAGTTTTGGATGCTCAAAAGAAAATATTCCGGAAGAAATACCAACCACAAGTACTCCCCGCAAAAGACCGGTTGAGTCAATTTATTTCCAGCCTGACATTGACTTGATTGATATATGACTCCTGGCCAGACCATAGAATCTAATGCAGATGCTGATGTGTTCTGTACCCCACATAAAAAGAGTAAAATAAACAAAATGGGTCTTCTTACAGAACAAATAAATATTCAAAAAAAGATGGAGGAAAATGTATCTAAATTGTTAGCCACGCTCATTAAACATCAAAAAGACTATATCCAAGAACAGTCCGACACAAACAGGTGGCTTAGGAAACTAAGTGAAAATGAGAAGGATAAATTGAAAGAAATGAAGCGACATAATGCTGTCATGGAAAAAATAGCCTTTGATAAATTGGAAACCAAAAAAAAAATTCTAGAACTGGAACTTGAACATTTAAATAATCCATAAGTTTTTATTATTAATTCAAAATATTTACATTTTAATGAATTTTTACGTTTTTTAACTTAGTTTTAATAAAAATGAACTCAACATATTTAGTTATATATGAACTTATACTAAAACATATCTAAAAAAGTTTCTCTTATTCTATTTGCTTCGTCGGTAGGCATATCATTTAAGTCATTGTCATCATTGTTTGAATATTCATTTTCAGATATATCCAGGTGTGGCTCATTAAAATTTTCGTTAGAATTAAAATGCAAACGAATATTATGCAATGCACAGCAGAAATTAACAATACGCGCTGCTTTATATGGTGCGTAATGTAGTCCTCGTTCACTGCAAAGGCAACGAAATACTGATTTTAATAAACCTATTGTTTTCTCAACAACTATTCGGCCTTTAGCATGATACGTATTAAATCTTCTTTTTCTGAGGCATGTGATTGGTTCTCTAAATGGAGTTATGAGCCATGGTTGAAGAGGATACCCTTTGTCTCCTTTAATGCGTACATTTTTATTAGGTGATCGTACTTTTATCAATGGTTTCTCACCTAATATTAAATTTGCATTTCCTCTCCGATAATTGATTGCGCTGATAGTTTTTATGTCACTCAAATCCCATACATGAGAATCGTGACTACTGCCAGGATATTTTGCACTAACGTAGCGTATTTGCATTTTGTGGTCGCACACCTATATACATTCAGAAAAGCGAATATATATAAATATTCAGTTTAAAGATAAATATAAAAGTCTTACTATCATAACGTTCAGACTTGAGAATCCTTTGCGCTTATAATAAAGATGTTTATCTCTCGTTGGAGCCATTATCTTTATGTGAGTTCCATCAACTGCCATTGTCACACCCGGAATTTTTGACTTGGTAAAAAAAAATGTTTTTGATTCCAATTCTTCGTTTTCATTCATGTAAATAGAAATCCACCGTGAACATAGTCTGTACTCAAGAATGTTTAGAACTTCCTCTAATATTCCACAGAATGTCGATTGGGCCACATTTATATTGAAGTCCCTTCCAACACAATGCTGATAGTTGCCTGTGGCAAAGAAGCGCAGACATGCAGCAAGTTTTATTTTCGGAGAAAGAGAACCTTGTCTCTTATCATTTCCACATACATTTTCGTATTCCTCTAAAATGTATATAAATGCTCCTTTGTTGATGCGAAAATTTTTGAAGAAACTGTAAATGTATATGCATGTAAACAAAGTTATCTATGTCGTTTTTAGCTTAAATACTCACTTATAATCATCCATTTCCAATATGTCTTTTGAATTATTCCTCAAATTTCTGCGCTCGCGACGAATTTGTATACAATTTTCATCCTCATTATCGCTATCACTTAAATGTAACATGATTGTATCCATTTCAAATATTTATATAAACGAAGCAAAAGCCCAACCAATTTAATTTTTCAAACTTGTCAAATTTACCGTCGATAATGTAGTTTGACATTTGTGTTTTTTGATAAAGCAGTTTATCGACGGAATGAATGATTGCATGAAAATTTTCGATCGAAAATCTGTATCGTATCGAAATCGAATTCGTTGCGGATTCAATGATTAGACCCATTAATTTTCACAATGCCTTTATACTTATTTCGCACTTCCTAACGGTTTTAATCGCGTTTTATTTTTCATACACACATAAGGATGAGTAAAACTTATTGATATTGCCTAAAGTTGCCACAGAATTCAATTAGGCATTTGCAAAAAAAAAAGTTATTTTGTGGGTTGCAAATCAAGAGAGGAATAATAAGAAAAAAATCCGCCTTTATACCTCTTATTCTATAAAAATTGCAGCTCTGAAAGGCAATTTTAGACTATTTAAATGAAACTAATCAAGAGCAGTAGATAGTTAATATATTAGCCAACTTGTTCTCTAATTGATATTTACTTGTTTTAAGCAATAAACTGCACATGCAACTTAAGCGCGTCCGCACATGCCACAAAGTAGGAGTGAAGCTGGTTTTTAGCAAATTTTATAAAAATGCTTCCTTGCTGCTTTTCATAAAATTCAAAGCTGCAAAAAGTTGTAAAAGTAAATGCAATGTATATGCATGCAATGTAAATGTGCAGCATGTTGCATGAAGCACGCAGCGCATTGCAAACACGCGTTTACATTACTCGCCGTCAGCAGTCACTTTGCATTAGGAAAAGCACACACACGCACGAAAAATAAGCAAGAAGCAAGCACATTTGCATGCGTAAACCGCTTTTTGCTGGCGCGCCTGCAGTGCTTTGCATTCTTTGCGCCTTTGTGCTGGTGTTTGTGTTTGTGTGATAACAAACACAAGCGCTGCGTTACGTATACGCCATGTAGTCGAACAAAATTGTGCATTATGCGGATTTCCACTTCAAAGCACACACACATGCGAATTATTTGCTATACTTATAAACATGTGTGTGTGATTTATTAATTAAACTTGAATGCAAGTCAATTAGCCTGAATTTGGCCGTTTAACTGACAGTCAATATCACAGACACGCTTATAGATTTTATCTTTTCGTACTCGCGCAACATTTTGCTCTTATTTACCTCAACTATATACTTCGCTATGGACTTGCACTTTACTATAAATATTAAACGAGTTGAATTTCGTGCTGTAATTTGAGTGAAAGTTGAGACACCTTGCTGAAATTTGGTTCATGTGATCCTTGGCGCTCAATAAATTTAAAATTGCAGATGGGCTATAAATATAAATTAAAATTTCTTTTAGTCCTTTCTTTTTACATATATATAATTTTTGTTTCATTGCTAACAGACATTATATTTCTGTGAAATACTGAAGAAAATGTGCTCTCATCCCAAAAACGAATGATGTTATTTTAAAACCCCATGGTTACTCTAACAATTCGATAAAAGCAATTTTTTATAACGGTACTTTTCCTACTATTGTAGGTAGTAAGCGGAGTGCACTGAAAACGATGTTTCATTGCTATAAAGACAGCTCTTCCACGCCGAAAAAAGGAAAGAAACAAATTTCCCTTATTTTTTAATTATTTATTGTGTTTCCATTGTTACTATTAAGTGAGAATATTCGATTTGACATTGAGTTGGTGTAATAAGAAACCTTTTCTGGGGTTAATAAAGCCCATGTATCCGAAATACTTAGCTGGTTTCAGCTCAGAAATTGTATTAAGTTGACAAAAATCCTCGTAAGTCTCTTTTACCAGCCATCCCAGATGTTCTCAATAGGACTTACATCAGAAGAACAAGCCAGCCATTCTGAAAGATCAATATTTTTACGTGAAACCCACGTTTTCGTTGACCTGCTCGTATGGATTCTTGCGTTGCCGTGCTTTGTTGAAAAGATAAAGATTTTTGCGGATGACTGTGTATGTAGGTAGTAAATTTGCTTCTAATACTTCCTGGTACTCGGCAAGAAGGAAATGCCAACAATAGTGTCCCAGAATTTAAAAAAGCACCCCATTTTATTAGTTATTAGAAAGGATCCCTGAAATTTCGCTTTGAAAAATATCGTGGCTTTTTTCGTAAATCTCTCCATAATCCCAAAAAACCATCTGGAAAAATAATCATCGGAAAAAATCACCTAGGATAAATAGTAAGGTTTTTAATCTGACCTGATACCATTCTTTATTTATATGATTTCGAGCAAAACTGACTCTTAGAATTTCGTTTCACCGCCCAAATGTTGAAATAGATGCGGAAATTTTGTTTTCATCTTTCACTTTTCGTATTGACATCATTTTCTTTGATAACTGTCAACAAATTTCTCCTTCCTGTTGCGTGTTAATATTTTTTTTCGACCAGAGTAATTACAGTGAGCATAATTTTCCTTTTTATTCAGGTAATTACACGCCATTGAAAATCTTCGTATTCAAAATTAAATTTCAAATCTAAAATAGAAAAAAAAAAACGCATCAAACTTTTCCTTCCACCACAAGAACTATCTCATAAAAATAATAACGAGTTATTTTAAAAACAGAAAGCTGAGTTTTGATACGGACGAAGGCACCAAGAGCTACTCTATCTCGAGTGCAGTACCCCAAGGCTCAGTGTTAGGCCCACTATTATGGAACCTTATGTATGACGGGGTGCTAAGAAGTCAGCAACCAACAGACGCGAAACTAATAGCTTATGCGGACGATCTCATGGTGGTAGCAGTGGCCAAACAATTAGCCGACCTGAGGAATAATTGTAGTGAGTGCTTAAATAGTCTACGCCAGTGGTTCCCTTCTATGTGTCTGAAACTGACGGAGGAAAATACAAAAGTTTTAGTCATAAGCACTAGGAAGATAAAAGAACGAATAGAGCTCACCATAGGGGAATGCAAGATTACTTCGCAGCCGCAACTGAAGTATCTAGGAGTAATATTAGCTTCCAAATTAAAATTTAAAGAACAATTGGAGTATTCTTCCGCCAAGGCAAACAAAATTTATAATGCCCTACCGAGAATGATGACCAATAGAGGCTGTGTGGGTTCCAGCCGGCGATTCTTAATAGCGAAAGCAATGAGTTCCGTAATACTGTATGCGGCACCAGTATGGACAAAAGCGTATGCTAAACAGATAATTGCAGTGCATAGGCTTTCTGCAATTCGGGTAATAAGTGCTTTCCGGACAATATCAACCCACGCTGCTGAAGTATTAGCCAGTATGCCGCCCATTAACATCCAGGGAGATGAACTCGAGCATTTATATTAGTTAGCAACGCCTAAAACAGTATCGGCAAGGACAGAGGAGAGAAACAAGAGTACTAAAATGTGGCAGGAGCGATGGAATTCCTCATCCAAAGGGCGCTGAACCCATCGACTTATACCAAACATCCACTCGTGGATAGACAGACGACATGGGGACTTAGATTTCTATCTGACCCAAAAACTTAGTGGACATGGATGCTTTAGAAGCTACCTTTTCAGATTCCACAATGACATTAGTCCGAACTGGCCGACGTGTGAAGAGTATATAGAAGACTCTGAACATGTATTATTTTATTGCCCGCGATTTTCGAATACAAGGGAAAAGCTAAAAACCACACTCGGTGGTAGTTTTACGATCGATAATTTAACGACACTCATGTGTCAGTCGACTGATAAATGGAAAGCTGTCAGCGTTCATAATGACCAAACTGAGATCTTTTCAACAGACTAGGCGTCCGTCAGTCCGCGCAATAGAGGAGACTTAAATGTCTTGTCTCTCCCACGAAGTAATACCTAGCAGGTGGTTCTCTGGGAGAGACCTGAGGAGTAGGTTGGGTTTAGCGTATACAAGTTCCGCACTTCGGCTTTCGATGCTTCCCCCTACTATACAAAAAAAAAATGAATTTTGAATTGTTTTTTTTATTATTTCAAGAAATCTAGCGTGATACCTCAGCAATCCGCTAGTACTTTTCCTGCCTTCTCAAACTCCTACCTACTCCATTTCCGTTAATAGTTTTAATGACGTAATGACTGCATTGCTAATTGCTCACCTTGAACAATATTTATATGTAGGCGGATGTAGTAAATGAGTATTGATGGTTCGCGCTGCTGCTAAACACACATTTTAACAAGCGAACACGAGTAATTTCCACGATTAATGTCACGCATTAACACAACACGACCCAGCCATGTTCAATGGGAATACACACACACACGCACACAAAACACGCGTACCTCATCAGCAAATACATTGCAGCCTCATTTGTCAAGCAATAATGGCATTACTCGGTATTCACGTGCAATGAAAAATAAATTTGTAAATTTTGGAAAATTAACTGGTGGTCACTGCAAGGACAGACATCACTCTTGATGCAAGCAGGCGTGATAAAATGGCTTCCGCGCTGGGAAAACTTGTTGTGCTTATTTAATAATTGCAAACGTAAATAAGTTGCTGCAAAACGCGAGCAGACCAAGGTGAACGAATAAAATACAAAGTGCAGTCGACGAGTTTTACGATGAGTGAAATTATTCAATAAAGATGTTCCATTGATTGGTAGAAATTATTCGAGGAGGGTCGAGAATGCATTGACGCCAAAGACGGCTATCAAAATCAACTGATGATTAACACGTCAATATAATAAAAGAATTGGCGCTTGTGAGTCGACTATTAACAGTCAGATATTTTACTGTCATCGTTGGAATATCGGAAAAATCAGTGGAAACCTTTTTGAAAGATCATTTGGGTCTCAGAAAAGTGAAAGCACGATTGATTCCAAAATCCCTCAGTTTTTTTTCGAAAAACAGCGTCGCGTTAACGGATTGTTTGACAAACCGACTACCTGGATGTCATGAAACGTATTATTACTGGCGATGAGTCTTGTGCTTACGACGCGGAAATAGACGCTCAACCGGCCGCATATCGTGGCAAAGATGAGCCGAAACCGAAAAAAAACACGTCAAAATAGGTAAAAATTGAAGATTATGTTGAAAGTTTTCTTCGATTATCGAGGTGTGGAGCACTTCAAATTGCTTCCGACTGGCCAAACTATCAACAAGGAATACCATTTGAGTTTTATGCGTCGTTTGTGCGAAGCTATTCATAAAAGGAGGTCGAACAACTATTGGTTTTTGCAAATTTTCAACCAATATAGTGCCGCAACCACCTCATTCGCGCCGATAAGACTTCGGGCTATTCAGCAAAACGACTGCTCCGGGGGAACCATTTTTTACTCCATTGAAGACAAGTATGGCCAAAGTCTTACTATATATTTACAGTATATAATACCATACTGATGTTGAGCAACACGAAAAGCTCTGTCAGGATCGGGAAGGATCTCTCCGAGCCGTTCGATACCAAACGAGGTTTCAGACAAGGCGACTTTGAAGTTGTAGATAATTTCGTCTATTTAGAAACCAGTATTAACACCACCAACAATGTCAGCCTGGAAATTCAACGCAGGATTGCTCTTGCGAACAGGTGCTACTTCGGACTGAGTAGGCAATTGAAAAGTAAAATCCTCTCTCGACGAACAAAAGCCAAACTGTATAAGTCGCTCATAATTCCCGTCCTGCTATATAGTGCAGAGGCTTGGACGTAGCAACAACTGATGAGTCGACGTTGCGAGTTTTCGAGAGAAAAGTTCTGAGAAAGATTTATGGTCCTTTGCGCGTTGGCCACGGCGAATATCGCATTCGATGGAACGATGAGCTGTACGAGATTCGGATGGACAAAAACCCTCCAGTTCTGAAAGTATTCGATGCAGTACCCGCCGGGGGAAGCAGAGGAAGAGGAAGACCTCCACTCCGTTGGAAGGACCAAGTGGAGAAGAACCTGGCTTTGTAAGGAATATCCAATTGGCGCCACGTAGTGAAAAGAAGAAACGACTGTCTCAACTCTGGTCTATTGTGATTTTTCCTGTTAGCACACCCCTTAGTAAAACCATTAGGTTTCCCGATAGCCTGACTCCACTTCTTTATCTTGCGATTGCGGTCTAATCCAGGAGTAAGATTCTGTTGTCCCTACTCTTAGGTCACAGAAGAGGCACAGATTTCGATGAATGCCTCTATGCCCAGGGAGCCATACTAGTAAGATATTATTTTTTGTGGCAACCCAGTTAAACATTGCTATGAACTCTAGTATAAATTTCTGATTTGATTGTTATTCACAAGATTACTTGAAGTGCCTTTTGACTATCGCTAAGAAAGGCAATTGTTCCCCCGTACTACTTTTATCTTGAATTATCTCTACACATCTACTAATGCTGTTGACCTCAGCGTGAAAGATGATCAGAAACCTGTCCATGGCCACACTATACCAGCCCCATTTTCATCTCCGGCTTTTCGTGCCGTTTGTATACCTTGTGCTCTTACGAAGATACTCCTCGACGGTGAAGTTCTCCAATTAATTTATGCTGCACAGTGAGTCTTTTCCGCAGTACGCATCAGTCTACATTAATGCCGTGGATGCTCCATCTAAGAGCTGATGGTTGATGACTGATAAGGGGCTATCATAGGAACAACGCTCCAGCAGTCCTCTCCCAACCTTAACCTTTGAATTTTCTGCTCTCTTCTGCCTTCTTATTCCAGGGACTCATGATGATCTCACTAAACCTGTAGTTCAGGCGATATCCTTGTTGCCGGATTTTCTGAAGGACACTGACCGAAGTGTGTAAGCCCGCCTTTGCGATTTCAATAGGCCGAACAACATTTATCCTGCACTTAAATGTTTCTTATGATAAACTCACCGACGTATAGCTAATACCAACATCCATACTTTTAAAAGTACTTTTAAAAACACTTTAATATTCGAATTAGTCAGTATTTACATACATTTTCCAACTCTTCACTCCATCCCTACCAACGAGCGTAAGTAAATGCTCAACACCAACAAGAGGAAGTTTGCAGCAAAGTAAACACTGTCAAACGTTTGCGTTAAATATGCAAAGGTGTTGAGTGGATTATGAGGGTAAATTTCGAGGTAAGTTCAGCAGAAGCAGCCGAAAGTAAAATGGCTTTTCAAACAAAATTTCGTGCACATTTTATATGCAAGCAACAAACTTTAACGCCTTCATTCTCAAAAATGGAAAATAAGCTGTTCCTAAAGCAACTGCGCACTCAAGCTGCCACAACTTCAACCACGAGAGTATGTAAATACTAGGTTGGCATATTCAAGCTCAGTCGCACGGGACAGCATTCGGTATACGCCACGACGCCTGTGGTCTCTCTAATAATGAGCTGAGTTCCGTAGAAAATGGCATTGATTTTGTTGTTGTAGGTTGGAAAAAGGAGTGAAATGCTCGCTATGCTATATAAATTTCCATGCATACTAAGAGAGAGCGAGTATCTTCGCCTTGTGGTGTAATATTTTAGGTTTAGGCTTTATTTATTATTTATTTAATATTCAAATAGCTGCGGCCGCACTAACAGCTTTCTTGATCACTAATAATTTTATGGCCATAAAATTTTATCAAGTTTCGTATACTTAAGCGACTTTTGCTATAAACTTTTAGAATTCAATCACATTTTCATATTCCATGCAAATAAAGGGTGTTCTTTGAATTGGCATTTAGAATACAGTATTTATTACTGTGTTTTGTTCGTGGAAAAATACTGATAAAATAGTGCTAAAGTACGATTTTTTTTAATTATTTATATATTTAATATAAAATACTGCTATTCTATTGAAAGAATATAGTGATTGAGTAGAATTTTCGTAATGAAGTTTAGTACTAATTCAGAACAAAATGTTGGTAATGAAGTATAAATGTGTTCTAACGTCGAATGAAGTCATTGTGATATACTATGTAACTACTTAGCTCGCATCTACCGCGGATTTCTTGAAAAACCACTGGCAAACAAATATTTATACACCTTCTATTCATTTACTATTAAGCATTTCTTAAGCTATGTTGTAACCGTAACCGAACAGCTTTTGTTGGGATCGGCTCATATTGAAACACCCATACGGTCGACTGTCACGATGTCATAGACATGTTTCGTGTCATTAGTTCTGTTACAAAATTTCCAAATGGCTATCTTTTGCTTTAACAAAAGCTGCACGAACGGAAGATTTGAGATTCTCCAAATTTCTGTGAGGTATTCGAGAGGTCACGTTCTCCAACTCTGACCACAAACTGTATAGTTCATCGAATTAAAACCTGTACTGCAGACGACCAATCAACTGTGGCTATGAAAGTAGGAATATTGTTTTTAAGCCACTGCAGGGTGCTTTTTACCCTATGTGCCGGATCAAAATCCGACTAAAAATGCCAATTCTGCTCATCGAAGAGTGTATTGCTAGCAGCTTTATCATTCCTTCTAAAATAGCCTGCTGGTACACCTTTGTCCTTGCTTTAATCCCCTCCGCACAGAAGAGGAGAGGTGCAACGCCTTTAACAAACCATTAAGTCAACTTAATGGTGATCTGGTTGCACTCTTTGAATCACCTTTTTGCGTTTTTGGAAGTTTTCATATAGAGCTTATCGGTTTTTCTTATCTGTGAAGAAGCAGCTTGCATCTGTGATTCTAATTCCCTTAAAAAGCCTCTATTTGCCGTCAACTGAAGACATTGATTGCCCAGCTCTACAAAAACAAAATTGTGTCGTCATCAAAAGTGGGTTTCTTTTTCGAGGCTGTTGTTTGGTTTTCATGGGGGGTATTCGCTTTCTCACTTTAGCTCCTCTTCGAACCGGAAGTCGTGATCTGCTAGAGCTAGTTTCTGGTCACTCTCAAGTAAATGGCAATCAGAGAACTTTCCTCACTTGCGTGAACTTCTACACATGACTCTATCCTTAGTTTTAGGTATTACAACTACAAAATTATGTTCGTTTTTGACCTGCCAAATTTTAAATTTGATAGAGATCGTATCTTTTGTTCCACGACAATCACTTCAGCAAAATCAACTGATTAAACTGATTGAAATGTGTGATTACATCTCAAGAGGCTGTAACTCAAAAACTATTTGTGTTATTCATTTAATACGCCAGTGTATTATTTCTAAAGTTATGGGCTATCGAGATTTGAAAGAATAATTGATATTTTTATGTACTTGCTAGGTGAGATAAGTGATATTTGTCATCTCTAAAAATTATGAGCATCTTCCTTTGGATATCAGTAGCACTTCCTGGTAAGGCAAAATTTTTCTATTAAATTTCGAATCACATTCTTTGCCATTTTAACAGAATTACACACCTTTGCTACAATCTGGACGTTACAACATAACCACATCTAATCAATCTAGCGCGTGAAAGAGGTCAAAAGTGTGTTGATGCGCCCATGCGTCACCAAACTTGCCATAAAAAGTCCTTTCTTGCTTTCCTAGTGCTATTTATAGACAATCTAAGTGCGTACCAGATTTTTATAGATACAACGAAATGTATAGATTTATTTTCTGTTAGCGCACACACACACATTCGCACTCAAGCATGCAAACATACAGACATATGTATACGCTTTCACCGTTAACCAATGCTTGCCACACAAATGTGCACAACATTTCCGTTCATTTCCGTACATTTTTTTTTATTTATATAATGTAATTTTGGTGTTTTTTTCAATTTTTCAACCCAAATTATTGCATCATAAAAGCTGTCCTTTAGCAGCCATAAAATATGCTATTATCTAGCCACAAAGTATTTGTACTGTAATGGATGTTGGTAATGGAAAGGGTTGCGGCCCGCGCAAATGTATTCTGCGAATGCATGTGTATATGTATGTGTTTGAGTGTGCTTGTGTGCAGTTAAAGGTGTGTTAGTGTCAGTGCTATTTATTGGTGTACGAGTTTTGCCTTTCTATCTACTGACGTAGTTGTTGGTGTTGTCGTGTTTATGGCAGGTTTGCTGGGCACATGTGCGAAGCTACGATCTTTCCATTCTTCGCATGTACAGTTACTTGTTTATATATGTGTGTGTATGGGTGTGCGGAGTTAATTTAGCGCAGGTGTATTTGCGATTGCTTGGCGAAGCAGAGGAGAATACAAATCAAGCAAATAGCCACTCAAGCAAAAAGCAACAAAAATCGAACAATGCATTAAAAACAAAAACAAAAAAACAACAAAAAAATAAAAATCAGTTAGTAGAATACAATGTAAGTATGTACATATATATATGAAACAACAAAGGGATACCCTCCAGTCTGCCACTTCGGCGCTCGGTGTGTGTGTGGGTGTATCTGGATGAATATATGTGGTAGTGGCAGCACTCATAAAGCATTTGACCGCTTGATATTTGCGCTCGCACTTTGATTGGCAGCAAAAATTCCACTTCGAGTTTATAGCATTTTTATGGGCACCTGAGCGGTGAGCGGTGCGGTGGATATTTTGCAGGAATTTAATTAAAACGATGCACCTGTGGCGGCACAACAAATATGCGTGATGTGCGAATGTGTGCAACAACTACAAATATACATTGCAAATATTATATAAGGGTATATAGACATCCATAAATACATAAGTACACCAACATCATCGCGTCACCATCACCGGCACCATCAACAGTCGCAGTTAGCTGCGTTTTTCATCACATTTTTCAATTACTTGCAACTTGAAAAGCGAAAAAATTGCGATTTTTTACTTTTATTTGCCGTTTCATGCACTTACTCATTTCCGTTTTCTCCTCGCTCTTCTCGTTTCTCGCAGATGGTCGCCACAGATGAGTCGCCATCCACACAGAATCAGCCCGACGCGGGCGGTACTTTCGGAAAGTTGAAGCAGACACTGTCGTCGTCCTTGCTCACGGCGCAGGATAGAGGTGAGTAGCGCTGTTCAGTGTAGCAGTGATGAAAGGCGATATGAAAATAATTGAATATTAAACTTTCGAGAATATACTCTCAACTGGAAAATGAACGTAGCAGTAAAATTTCAGACAGCATTTGGCATAAAAAAGAAATATAATTTAACTACTTGCAGGAATGCGTTTAAAAAAACTTTAAAAACTTTTTTATTTTCCAGTGGAAAAAAATATCTATCGGGAATTATGTATAATTATGAAAATAAATTTGTATGAAACACGACGGATTCCCCGTTCGATATATATGGATAATATAAATATTATTGTTGAAGCTATTGATTTGATAGTATTCTTTCCAGACTCGTGTACGATCAATCAATCAATTAAGGCTCATTATTTTGGTTTTAGTTTTTGCAGCTCAGTAGTTGGAGTAAGAGATTAATCCTGCTATTGATCGGTTGGCTGAATTGGAAGTTCGTAAATTGCTTCCATTTATTCTATTCTATTTAATAAAGCGCTTCTGACAGCCTTATATTCCCATAGCAGCAGACTGACTATTAACTAGTAGTTGGAACGGCTTGAAAAATCAATATTTGGCTAGAAAGTTCCCATGAGGCACCCTATACATAGATGGTGTGAATTCTTCTAGCATATGTTCAACATAACATTAGCATTTAGCCCCTGAGAACGCATATATGTAGTTTTATGTCCCTACATTCACCACATGCAAGATCTTCGGATCTGCTTTATATTTTTAATCATAACTATTCACTTAAAAGCTAGTTGGCTTCTGGCATTTCGGCAGAATTTCAGAACTTACCAGTCTTCTATTCTTATTTCTATTATTTTTCAGTTATTCGCACTACTTCTGAATCGACTTGGAGTCAGTGGCGTAGTTACAACTTCGGGCGCCCAGGGCAAAGTATGTTCTGCCGCCCCCCTTTATGTACCTACCTACAAGTTTCATGAGGTGGTTCGAACAAAAATGAATTTTTTCAAAATATCTTCGATATTTAGTATATAAAATTTAGGAACTAGAAACCACGCAAATTCTGAAGTTCCAAAATTCTCACAATACGGTTTTTGAGGAAATTGATAGTAAATTTACAAGACATCTACGTCCTACTTTTATTAAAGAGAGCGAAGAAAAACGAAGAACAAATTGGATTTTCGCCAGAAAAAATTTTATTATAAATTTCTTCAATGGGACTGGAAGCCTACAAAACGTTAACGACGGCTTTAAGAATACTACTCAATATACCCGTATCAGTTGCATCTTGTGAAAGATCTTTTAGCAAACTTAAATTGATCAAATCTTACTTGAGATCGACCATGAGTCGGAGTAGACTGTCCAATATTGCGATTCTCTCAATAGAATGTGAAATTACTCCACCTTTAAATTGCAATGATATGATATGTGATTTTGCAGCGATCAAAGCTCGAAAAGTGCATCTTTAAGTTCTATTACTATTTATTAGATAGATATAAGCCAAAAGATATGTGAAAAATTCAAAGACTGAAGAGTATTCGAGTAAAAATTAATATTTTTCATTGTTATTCAGATTATTACCTTGTGAGTGTACAACTCTTTATCTTTTATAATAAATTTTGTAAAAAAACTTGTTGAAGTATTTTTCTGAATATTAAAAAACAGCGAAGATCGTTTTGCCGCCCCCAAAACGTTGCGCCCGGGGCGACGGCACCCTTCGCCCCCCTCAGCCTCTTTCCGGCAGTAGAGCGGCAATATTAGCGCTGAGTAGGCTATCTGTGCGTTCAAAGCTAGTCAAGGAGTGTCTATCCTCACTACAAATAGCATCTACCTACTTCATCATTAGGCTCGTTTAGGTACCTAGTGAGGCAGCGGAATGCCTGCCAGCTGTGCCAGAGGTGGCACCCTTGTCCCGCTTAAAACGGAATGGACCGAGTTGGTTCATCTTTGGCGTATTGTATTCTAACACCAGATGCCTCGCATATGCCTATCAGCCGCTGGTCGCTGAGCAGTTCCTTTGTGACTGTGAGGTCCTTCTGGCCTAGAGCAGATGCCTAAAAGAAATATTCACGAAGTATACTGAACTACTTGCTCTGAACAATGTTTCTCTTGTAGCAATTTCAGGAGGTTTTACTGGACACTGTTCAATGGGCATTCACGCGGTAAGACTTAAAATGTTATCGGACGCAAGCTATCGTAGTTTTTTGGAAAAGTGTAAGGTTTCTCCTCCATTGTTCAGCCTTTGAAAAACTGAGGCTGAAACATTCCGTTAACCTTGCCTTCGGCGAAGCGGAAGACAAAGCCGATTCCGAAATTTAGCGGCTCAACGAATTTGTGACATGCTCAGCGCTTGTTCGATCGGAAAAGATTTTTTGATCCAGTATATAAGAGCTTATTTGGATCATAACGAAGCGGCGTTCTAAGATGTCTAAGTGGGATTCTTCTTATTATCAACCTTTTAAGCAAACTTAACCTACCAGAGAAAATAGACTCGCTACGAATACTTGACGGTTCCGGCAAATGAGCAGCTTTTTCGTGAAATTTTAGATCGATATCTCAAAAGACGGAGACGCGGACGGTTGTGAGTGAATTGACTCAGCTCGTCACGTTGATCATTTATATATATGCATATATACTTTATAGAATCTCTGACGTTTTCATCTTGATGTTATAAATTTCATGCACACTTAATATCCCCTGCTAAAGATATAGAAACTGTGCACTAATTCGAGGCCAATTTCTTTCTTCGCAAATTTTCATAATTGTCTCATGAACTATTACAGTAATTTTACAGCTGGCCGTTCTTGATGGGAGTTTAGCATGGGTTTCCAAAATTAAGAAGAGTTAAAACTCAAAGTTAAGAATGAATACACAAGCGTTCTCTGAGGAAGTTAACTCTTCCCACGGGGGGGTTAACTTCTATATCTCGAAACTTCCCAACCGTGAACAGCAATTTCCATAACCTCATACTCTGATAATTGTACGGTATACACGACTTTTTCAACGACTTTTATTCACTGCACAGTACTTAATCCTCTCCCTACTAAATTCACAGTGACCATGTTCAGAAACTGGACGAAATCCAACAGACTGGATCTTAATATTGCAGCAAGTAACGTTAAAATACCAAATGTAAACAACCCTAAAATTTAAAATGTTACACTCGACGGTCTGTCTTCTTTCACTCCGCATGCGACCGCGATCAAAGTACACAGCCATCAACACGTAGCACCGGTATGATCGCCTGCTTTTCGAACGAAGTAGACTATGAGGCTTTAGGTATATCAGAACACTAAACTCCGTGCAACAACAGGGTGCCTCCCACCACCTATCAAAGCGATAAGGTACCGGTTAAAAACAATATCCTCGCCTAACCATCCTTACAATCAACTGCTTGGAGGAAAACCACCTCCTAGGAGCATCAAGGGAACACTCATTGATTTCGTCGACCACATTGTATACCTTACCGACCAGTAGACGGATGCAACTAACTGCGGACAACCACATAATGTCATTTATAGTGGAGCTATTAACATTTTTAGTGACTCACCACTCATATCAGATTAAGTATGCGAGTTGCCTAGAGAATCTAAAGTAACTCACACGCCTTCTTTCTGCATATTGCATCAGATTAAGCTGCCACTTTTCCAGAATCAACAACGAAATAGCAGACTTATGCCCTGCATGCATTGAGTCCCTGCATTACGCTTGACACCTACTTGCATGTCCTATTGAAACTAACAAACCAATATGCTGATAAATGGTCTAACTCCACCTGGGTTTGCATAACCGTATCAAAAACCAACAGCATGCTCCTGAAATACTAACCCTAACTTTGAACTAATTTTGAAACCATTACACAACATCTCCGCTTCAAACAGATACTTTATGAAGCGGTGGTCTATTAAAAATCTTGATTTCAAGTACCTACTTTAATTCTCCTTGACTATCTAAGATGTAGAGAATATATACATACAAATAGTACATGTAGCAGATACTTAAAATCAGGGATTTGAGTATGAATCACTACTACCCCGATCTTATAAATTGTATTGGAACATAATTTTTTCTAAAGATATTTGCAGATTCCGCCTTGTTTGAGGCTTATCCACCTGTCAAGAGGCTCTGCCATTTAAACTTAAGCATTCTGTGTATCTGAGTAGTTTGTCTGTCTGTCCATTTGTCTGTTTATATGCGAAATAGTCCCTCAGCTTCTGGGATATCGCTTTAAAATCTGGAACACGACTTTTTCTCGTCGATATCGGACCATTATAACGATCGGAATTCAATGTTCGGTTGAGAGAATATCTTCACGAATTTTGGAACGATTTTTCACTTAGGGGGTACTCTGGTTTAGAAGCCCGAATTTTAGGTTTTTATTTTTTGACACGATAAAAAAAATCAAAAATTATTTTGGTTAACCATTTTTTTAGATGTTTCTTACTGATATTCTAAAAATACAAAACATAAATAATATAAAAAAAATTAAATTACAAAAAAATGCAGGTCGGCGAAGTAGAGACTGATGAAACAATGGCTTTGTCCTGGTGTGCAGGATATAAATCCTTTCCGTGACCTAAAATAAAAATTTATGCAAAATCCGTGAAGAGTAAAAGTGTAGTTATCGCACTACGAAACGTTTTTGGAAAAAAAAAACAAATTACAAAATGGTGGAGGTTTGAAAAAAAAGTTTCGTATTTTCCCTGTTTTTTTGTGGTTCCGAATTTTTAAAAAATAAAAAAAAAAAAAAAATTCAAAAGCTCTTCGTAGTGCGATATTATAAAGTATAAGAAAGCTCGGTGTAAAATTTCATGAGTTTCTAGAAAAGAAGTTATGAGAAAAACGGGTTTAAAGTTTGAGAACTAGTCGCGCGCAGTCGGAGTCGGAGTCACAAAATGAGCTGGAACTCGGAAAATAATTTGAACTTCGAAAAATCCTCTTAGGGACATTTTCTTGAAGGGTTATACTAAAAAAATATGCAAAAAATCGATTTTTTCGAGTTTCTAAACCAGAATACCCCCTTAAGCCAATTCTGCACTGCAGAAATTATTTAAATGTGAGTGAGTGCTATAGTGTATAGCTGGCATACAAATTGGACGATCAAAATTAAGCTCTTTCATGAAAAATTTCTCTATTTTGTGAAGGGTATTCTAATTTCGAAGTAGCCGAAGCTAACATTTTCCCTTCTACGACATCTACTGCATAGTCTCCGCTACCTTTGGTCCCAAATGATTCCAATCTATGAGAAGTCACCGTGAATTGAAAGAAATGAAAGCGCGTCAACACAATAAAAAAGTTTCTGAGTGCACCTCTTGCCTTTCAACTTGAATGTAGAAAGTATTATTTAGTTTGCTGTGCTCCACTAGTTGCCATAATAGAAATGCTGCACTTCAGCTCGCCTCCTCTCGGCGTTTGCATACTCGCACTGCAAGTCTTTCTCTAGCAATCTCCTTTCATTTCTGCCATAGAATGGCTTTGAAATTTAATTACAGTTACACTCTAATGACATCGATTTGTGACACTTTGCAAACAGAGTTGACAAAGTTGCAACAACCAGCGTGGCAACAACAGCAAACTGTACTCACATTGCAAACATTTTGAACACTTAAGCCATTAACATTGACTCGCATTGACACAACAAAGTTGCAACATGGAAACTAACTCTCGACGTTGCAAGTGTACAGTAGAGTATTGTATGTGCAACATGCAGCTGTGACACCTATTGTGCAACAACTATGGACTTTTTTACGCCGTTGTGTATGACTTTATTTGCATGTGTCTGTGCGTGCGTTAATGTCAACTTATAAATGTATCGTGTGTCAGTGTGTGTGTGTTTAAGTATGCAGATGTTGCATAATGCGAGGTCCATTAGCTTTTGCGAACTCTTCTTTGTTTTAATTTGAAAGCAGTAATGTGGCTGCCTTTTGCAACTAAATAGTGCGTTATAATTTTGCAGTTTAAGTGCTGTTGTCAGTTTCAATTAAATGAAAAGTTTCTAGTCTGAGTATTAGATCGATTGTAGGTGAGGAGCAATGAGGTTTTTATTAAATTTGCATCCAAAAGCTACAACAAAATATGCAGTCAAGACTGGGTTCCAGAGCTACTTTAACTCAAGTGATAAACATAATCTCCAAAATAATCCTGCAGTACGCGGGAGTGGTCCGTTTCACAGTCAGCCGATAAAATAATAACGAAAGTTTTGGAAAATGAAGATTTACTTTGCAAAATAGTCGTCTTTAGGTTGACCCAGCAATGATTCAACTTCGTCAAGCCGTCCTTCGACAAAATTTTCAATCTAACGAGCGACTTATCCAATTACCTCTAGAAACAAAAAAAAGTGACACGAGTCAAAACTTTGGAATGTAAGTATTAGGTGCTTATCGCTGTTTGTTTAATGAAAACGTAATTTACAATGAAATGGTTACAAAATGAATTAGTCGAAGCTCATCACAGGTCACAAGTTTTTAAGATCTTTCTGGCGAATACCATTATAGTAAAACTGTCCACCTTGTGATGCCATCCAAGAATCAAGGAATTTTTCTATGTCGTCTTATGAGTGGAACTGCTTCTGAGCCGTTTTTCTATAGTAGAAGGAAGCATCGAAAGCCGGATTTCGGGACTTTAATCCGCTAAACCTAACCTAGTCCTATCTCATGTCTCTCCCCCCGAGGACCACTGAACAATATATCTATTGCTTCATGGGAGAGATGCAGACATTTAAGTCTCCTCTATTGTATGGACTAACTGACGCCTAATCTGTTGTAAATGTCTCAATCTTGTCATAATTAGAGCTGCCGCTTCGCTGACAGCTTTCCATTTATCAGAGGCCTCACACATAAGTGCAGTTAAATTTTCCAACGTGAGACCTCCAAGTGTCATTTTCAGCTTTTTTCTTATACTTGAAAACCGAGGGCAATGATAAAGTACTTGTTCAAAGTCTTCTACACACCCTGTACACGTCGGACAATATGAATTAAAGCCATTACGATATTTGCATTGGTAGCTTCTAAAGCATCCCAGGTCCTCATGTTGTCTATCTACCCACGAATGTATGTCCAGAATCAGTCTGTGGGTTAACCTGAGTCATGTTGTGAACCATGTGCCATCGAACGGAACTAAAAATAATCTAACGGTGCAATATATGGGGAATATATGAGAGGTCATGCAGCATTTTCGTGTCTCGTCAGATAATGAGGTCATAAGGAATACAAGTTCTGCAATTCAGCATCTTGGATGGCATTCTTTCACACAAACGGAAACGACGAAAACAATCATGGCAGAATGTTTCACTAAGAGGAGGACATCCCAGCTATATCCCAGCTCCCGATAAGCATCAGCCGCCGATTTACTCGACTAAAGGAAGAAATCAATCAATCAAATAAATCATCAAATGATTATTTGCGAAAAATCGGACACACTCGCACAATCAAAAGTACATGACATATAAAGAAAATCACTAATTTGGAAACCATGTTTCTTTTTCATATGTCTAAGTTAAGTTTATCAAGTGTTGGATGTATCAAAATCGATCACCATTAAGAGGTCAATTGAAAAGTTCCCGACCTGAATTAGAATTAAGTTCATATGATTTTTAGTTAGCGCCTTCAAATGGCGCGTGGATTAATTTGACAGCTGACGTATCATTAGTTCGTGAATTATACATGTTGAGTGAAGCAACTTTTGTTATTGTAAAATAAGGGAAAAAGGAACTTCGCGTGATGATAAGATATTGCTTTTTGAAGGGAAAAAATACAGTTCAGCCAAAAAGTGGGTGTCGCATGAGCTCCTTTTGGCAAAAACAGCGTTGAGTTGATGATTCGGAGCAGTGAGATATTCAAGCGTAATAAGCACGAGTTTTTGCGTCGATATGTGACAATGGATGAAACATACCTCCATCATTTCACTTTGTAGTCCAATCGAAATCATCCGAATTGACCATATTTTCCAGATCTGTACCCAGAAACTATTTGCTATTCGCAGATTTTAAAAGAATGTTCGCCGAAGAAATTTTCGTAAAGTGAGGCATATTTTGAAACAAAGGCCAAATCGTACTACAAACTAGGTATCGAAAAGTTTGAAGGTCGATATAAACAGTGTATCATCCTTGAAGGGAACTCTGTTGAATAAAAAAAGCGCATTTGCGAAAAAATATGGTTTACTATGGTAGACCGGGGTCTTTTAAATTAGCCTGTTAACTGCTAAAAGGCTACTTTTGACAAACAGCGGAAGCTTAGGTGCGCACATAATAGATAACACAGTGTAAAACTCAATTGCTCTCCGATAAGGCAGTCTTCACCTTCTTAAGGGTAAGCTCACCTGGAGAAGTTCACTGTTTCTACCATTTTTCGGTCCTAGTGTGTGCCATATTTCGTCGACGGACAGGAAATAATGCAGACCTACCCTCAGCTTATACTGAAATATCGGCACACATGGCATGTGAATTTTTTACTAATGCTGAATAAGGCTCACGCGATCTAATAAAATGGGAAATTTCGTAGTTATGTCACAAAATATGTCCCTGAAACTGGAGTGTAGCTCGTTAAAACTCGTTAAGCCATTTTTTGATGGTTGCCATAGAGGGAGAAGAGCCCGTTCTCACGACAGTCCCCCTAGGTAATCGGAACAGAACCGGATTTTTATTCGGCCAAAGATTGTCATATTAGCAGCATTCTTCCAAATAAAATCAGGAATGTTTTCTACCGCTACAATGACAGTCATCATGTACACTACCGAGGCGATCTTTGATTCTACTGAGACTTTCTGGAGCATTCATCGAATCATGAACGCTTCTTCGATTTTCAAATATTTTGGTGAAAAAAAAAATACAATTCAATGAAAATATATAACTGAGTAGCCGGCTGCTGACGCTGGCTTTCTTTAAAAAACGAAAGTTATTTAACTTTAACTAAAGTCATGACGGCATAAACATAATCCCTATTTATTCATGAAGGGTGATCCATTTCGAGGTTCCCTATTTTTTTAAAGAAAAAACACAGAAACTTCAAATTTAAAGGAGAATGTTAAATGTCACTCGAAAGAACATTTATTTTTGTTCCATCCGTTGAGTTTATTTTTCGATGATGATTTCGCGTTAGAGCATTTCGACTGACAACTGGCGAATGACACGTGTGAAGTTTTGCCTCAAGGCTTGAATCGAATAGCCCGCATAGACTTTAGACTATACATATCGCCACAAGAAGAAATCTAAAAGTGTGGTATCATACGATCTTGTTGGCCAAACGACCGGCCCGTTCGCTCACCGAAATTTTCTCTCAAAAAATCCATTGATTAATGTGATGTGTGGGAAATGGCGCCGTTATGCTGAATCCAAATGTCCCCAAGATCACCAGTTTCAATTTCACGCATTCAACAGTCGGTTATCATGACGCGATAACGGTTGACGTTGGCGTAACGCTCTCATTACTTGTGAAGAAATATGGACTGATGATTCCACCGGTGAAAATGAAATGGCAGCTCTTGAATCTGTTCAGGTTGCTCTTCGTTCCAAATGCGGCAATTTTTCTTGTTTACATACCCCTTGAGCCAGAAATAAGCCTTATCGCTGAACAAAATTTGGCTCGAAAACGTCGGATTTTCTTGAATCATTTCAAGAGCCCATAGAGCGAAGCGATGTCGCTTGGGAAGGATTCAGTTATTGCACAAGCTGTATTATTTACTTTTGAATATAAAATCTCGACATAAAATACGCCAAGTGGTTCCTTACGTCAGACCAAGTTGCTGCGAACGGCGCTGAATTGACTCTCCGCATTCTCAGCTGCGGCTGCTATATTTTCTTCACTCCATGCGGAGGGTCTATTCGATAGAGTAATGTCCAATAATGAATGCTTGGTCTCAAGATGGATGGTGGTGTTGCGAATAGTACGCTCAGTAGGCCGATTATGTTAACCATAAATTGAGCAAAGTGCATGAAACACATTCTTTAGAGAACGTAAATTTTCGTAAGAAATTTGAA
The DNA here is from genome assembly GCF_016617805.1 of Bactrocera tryoni. NCBI lineage: Eukaryota > Metazoa > Arthropoda > Insecta > Diptera > Tephritidae > Bactrocera > Bactrocera tryoni. The sequence goes on from NC_052503.1 coordinate 48,040,616, forward strand.
AAATTTGCTGTAAAGGCGTAAGTCTTTCCATGATGAAATTACAAACAATACTAAACAATAATAACATGACATCTGCCAAATAAAACCTATTGAAAGGTACATCTATTGGCTCACCTACATTCCTACAACAGTATTTCCCTGTAGTCGGTCCAAAATAATCAGTTATCAAGTTTATAAGACTTCTGGAAAATATTCAACAGAACGTGGGCATTTAGTCCCTGAAAAAGATATATAAATATATTTACATATAATTTTAGATCGCTTACATACACTGACATGTAATCACACGGATTTAATCAAAGTCCTTTGAGGAACATGATATTACAACATTATTTTCTGCAATTAAAGCTGTGCAAAAGCGTTTACGCGCTGTTGGGACGAACTCACCTGCGATGGCGCTATTAGTAAAGTCAACCGCACAGACACATACACACACTTCAGCAAATACCAACAATATAGTTGTAAGTCAACATGCAGTTGACATTTATGCTGCCATTATCCATTCGAGCGAGCGCATATGCAACCCCAGTGACTTGATAAAAAAGCGTAGCAACTACAAAAACAACAAATGTAAAACTCAACAACAAAAACAGTACGGCATGTTGCGCTGCGCTGTCAACTGCAGCTTTATTTGCACAAAAAAAAATTCTTCGTTGTGGCAACACTGTGTCAGCGAATTTTTGCCAACGGCGGCAAAATGTGATTTTAATGTGTGCATTCGTGCAACACCACAGCACACAGACGTACATGTTGCACTTTGCACGTTGCTTCTGCACTTTTCCACACTTTGCTGCAACTGCTTTTGGCGCTGCTTTTCGCTTTTTCAAAAAATATGTTACACCTCAGCTGCGCCACCGAAGGTGCAACCGCGCGTGGCATGCAATTTCTTTTATTTTCAGTTTCTCTGACTAAACTTTTTGTCATGTACTTGATTTCGCTTGCGTGTTTTGTTTTGCAGCGACTGTTTTCACTTTGAAAATATTTCACTTGCTTACACAGGCGGTTGGAGAAGTCAGTCGCTTTTGATAACGACTTTGGTTCCTTATTTTAAATATTTGCCGCTAAACATTTCCGCGCCCTTGAAAACATTCTTCATAATACGCTCGTACTCAACATTGTTGTTGTTGTTGCAAAAGATTCCTAAACTAACTCACAGAAACGTTCACAACTCATTAGAGGGATATAAAACCGAGCCCGGTACGGTTACGTAGGCCCGACTGTTGAGGGAACTGACAACTAATCGCGTTCTTATACACGTATTCCATTGGGAAGCACGAAAGAGAACTTCTTCTCCCGATTCCAGCAACTATTTGCAACGTTATTTTATTAATTGGTCAAATCTGACTGGAAGTAAGGGATTTCCGGGACTAGTTTTTGAAGCATTTCTTATCTCTGCCTCTTCAGTTGTGGCAAAATAAGCGAATTTTTCATATAAGAACATGGTTTTGATTATTCAACTTGAGGGCAGCTATGTGCGTTTGTAGCACAATCGAGAACTGTACCACTTGTTGTCTGAGGCAATCATCCATCAAATTTCGTGAGAATATCTTATCAAATGAAAAAGCGTGCCATACAATGACATTTGTTTGTAAGACAGCTATATGCTATAGTGGTCCGATATCGCGGTTACGACATGAGTACTTTCCAATAAAACAGAGGTACTGGTTGTTGTGTTGTACTAAGACCATAGCGGAATTTTGCTAACGATTTCTCAACCCTTCGGTTAAGTTAGGTTAGTCTGCTAGCCACGCATAGTTCAGATGGAGTTCCTTTACAAAGTCCATAAAGTGCAGCCGTCTAACCCTTGACGCGAATTTCAATACTCAGTAGTCTCACTAACGACACCTCTTCCAGTGTTTCATACCGTAGAGCCCCCAAATGCACAGCGATGCTCCATTGTTTCACAAATGCCATCTTTCGAGATATTCTGCAGTCTTCTCGATCTGTCAGCTCCATTCTGCCGGCGCGTTTCGACTGTGAAAACTGAATATTCCAGTCAATGTCCATACAGTCCCTTTTATTGAGTGTCAGTGCGAACTTAATATTTGAAATCTACATCAGTATATTTCCGATCTACCGTTTAACACATGACTTTTGTAGTTTTGCATGATAACGTTTCGATTGACAGCCATACCCCACTCTTGGCAATATTGTCCACTATCTCATTGCCCTCAATGCATTTGTGGCATGGCATCCAGTTAAAGAAAAGTCACTTGTTCCACTTGACTATTCTACATGGACCACGTAACGACACTCTCCACTGCTTCCCACGAAACTTCTGACCGATATGCAAAACGAGGTTATGATGGATTGCTTCCTGGCAGTCAAGTTGCCTGCTATTGCTCCGCTGCTTTCCCAATAGCAAACACATCGGCTTGATATATACTGCAGTGGTCCGACAGTTTAAAGGGCTGTTTTATGCCTATCTTTGGACAGTTTATCCCCACAGCCACTCCGTCCTCCATTTTCGAAACATCTGTATACATTTTGGCTTTAAGCCAACCATCTCTTTCTAAGTTTACTGCTAACCTTCTTTCCCTATTGGAAAGGGCGATCATGTAGTCGATGTTTACCCAACGAGTTATTGCCGAAGATTCTTCATGTAAATTCTCATGCAGCCAGTAGTCGCCCGCCGATTTGTCACGCAACTTTCAGCGAAGAGGTCTATAGATGTCAGGTGACAAAAGTTTGATGTTAAAGACTACCGCAAGATATTTGGCGCCCCAAACCTGCTTGCGATGCCCAATTTTGGACTTTTAAGAGGGATGATCGTAATACTTCTAAAACCTTAAGTTGAACATGCATTTATCTTACTTCTCAAATGTTATCAAACAGCCCTTCTTCTAAGCGACTAGTTGTTGCAACCTAGTAAACGCGCAAGTCGGTGCAGGCACATACAAGTATCTTGCGAAACATATCTACGACAGCCTGTCGTTTACACTTTGTTTTGTAAAATTTAAGCTTTCGTTTTTCTCTGGTAGCATTTTACATTTTTTTTGAAATTTCTGTGAACTTTACTTTCATTTGAAATAGAAATTCACTTCAAAGGAAATATAAAGGATAAATGCAGAAAAGTTTGCATATTTTTATGGAAATATAAATTTTTTGTGAAATTTGGTTACCTTATTTAATATAATATACTAGTTGCTATCGAGGGACACCACTTAAAAATATTTTCCATATTTTTGATACCGATTTTGTTGCACGTTTCATCTTGGCTCCAAAATAGGTCTCATCACCGCTTCCTTCTTCTTTAATGCTAAGTTCCTTTCCATTGGACATTGTCTTGACCTTTATGGATATTAAAACTCCTCGGATGCCAAATCCGGCAAATACTTTAGATGCATAGAAAATTCGAAGAAAACCTCAGACAACTTTGCCACCGCTTTCATTTGGTTCATGAATCGGTCTTTAAAGTTGCTTTTAAGCGCACACGGCATCCACTTTACACAGATCATTCGCGTACATTATCATCTTTTTTCGATATTGGGGAGTCAGTATCTACTAATTAATTAATTATGCGGACAACAAAACCGCTGTAGTCATTTCGACTGGAGGTGTGACATACAAAATCATCATCATCAGTCTAGCAAAAGCGGGAAAATTTGAGAGAAAGTGTTTTATGATATTTCTGTCCCGGCTTTTTCCGCTATTCGTACTGTGCCCAAAAAAATAACATTGTATTTATTTTGAAAATTCTTTATTTATTCTTCCAAATCAATTTCATCCCCTTCAAAGTAATCCCCTCCCGATGCAATGCACTTATGCCAACGGATTTTCCAATCTTCGAAACACTGGTTGTATTCACTTTCCGGGATGGCCTTCAGTTCGGTCATCGCTGCGGCTTGAATCTCCTATATCGTATAAAAACGGTGTCCCCGGAGCGGTCTTTTGAGCTTGGTGAACAGCCAAAAGTCACACGGCGCCAGATCAGGTGAATACGGTGGTTGCAGAACGATATGGGTAGAGTTTTTGGCGAAATGATCACGAATTACGAGCGCAGTATGGGATGGTGCAATATCGTGATTTAAAAACCAAGAATTGTCTTTCCACAATTCCGGCCGTTTTAGGCGGATAGCGTTACGCAAACGACACAAAACGTTCAAATAATATTCCTTGTTGACTGTTTGACCGGTTGGAAGGAATTCATAATGCACAACACCACGATAATCGAAGAAAACAGTCAACATGACCTTAATTTTTGAGCGACTTTGGTGCGATTTTTTTGGTCTCGGCTCTCTTTTGGCACGATATTCGCTAGATTGATCGGTTGTTTCGGGGTCGTAAGAATAGATCCAAGTCTCATCGCCAGTTATAATGCGTTTCATGACACCCTGGTAGTCGGAAAGCATCGCTTCACACACTTCAACGCAACGCATTTTTTCCAAAAAATTCAATATTTTCGGTACCAGTCGAGATTTCACGCGCTTGATGCCCAAAACATTCTTCAAAATGGTATTGGCTAAGCCTTTCGATATGCCAACTTCATCAGCAAGGTCTCTAATTGTTAATCGGTTTTTCAACACCAAATCTTTCATTTGTTGAACGTGAGCTTCGTCGGTTGAGGTTGATGGTCGCCCTGGACGCTCTTCGTCTTCGACACGTTCACGGCCGGCTTGGAACTCACTACACGACTTGTAAACATTTTTTTTAGATATAGCCTCATCACCAAAGGCTTTCTGCACCATTCTCAATGTATCCGCAGCAGAAAATTGATTCCGTAAATAAAATTTAATGCAAATTCTTTGCTCAACAAATTTCGACATCGCAAAAAACGGAGAACTCACTTTTAGCAGCTCACAAAACGACACGTATCTCAAAACATTCAATAGTTTTGACATGAAATTTGACGTAAATGTGACTGACAGTACTACCAAGCTAAAAAAAAAATAATTCTCCAAATCCTTCGACGCGCGCAGTTTAAATTCAAATGTCACCTTATTTTTTAGGCACAATGTATGTCATTTGGACAATATTCGGCTGGTAGGTCGTGACTGGTACATATTAATTAAATAATCTTTTAAGTTAGAGTTTTAATTCAAGCGCTGCTTTGCATCTTCTATGCGGAGTACCAATTAAACAGTGAATTCGCTCACCTGTTATGCTCTGCCAGATATCCTTGACATTTTGGAATAATTCGTCAGCATTCTTATTTGGTTTCTTTCCCAAAACCCTTTTGATATCTGCTCAGAGGTTTTCGAATGGATTTCAATCCGTATACAAAACCGTAAAGTTTTCGGAGGAAAACCTTGGTTTAACACTTCAAGCTGAATACTTGATATCGTTAACCTGCATAAAACTGTACGGTGCAGGCATATGTTTCTCTACAAATGGCTTCATTGTGTTCGTTGAGTGATCCGTGGAATAGGTCATACCGTTCTTTGAAGTGTATCGAGGGTGCTGTTCCTTGTTTGGCGAGCGTCGCACAAATTATTTTCCATTTGACCCAACTTTCCAAATATGTAGGGTCACTTGCTGACATGCTCCGTTGCAAATTGAATACAACCCTTCATCTTATCTATCTATCGTCATATTCCTCTGACTTCGAATCTTCCTTTAAGCTTTAAGTTTTTTTGACACGTGCGGTTTTTTCTTGCAATGCAAACGCATCCTCTTAGTCCATTTTCAAGAAGGCGATGTCTGATTGTTCGCCTTGATATTTCGTTGTTCAGTTGAGTAGTTATTTTGCCGAGTATTTGCCTGGAAGTAAAAACGCATTCGCCATGCTAACTCTACAAATGAAACGATCGTCCTATGAAGTAGATTTCCTTGGTCGCTCCTTTTTTACTCTATTCCAAGTACTTCCCGTACTCCAGTAATGTAAGCCATTGATTTTGAGCACAAAAGCCCCATTGCTACGGCAATAATTTATACCCTGAACAGGGTATATTAAGTTTGTCACGAAGTTTGTAACACCCAGAAGGAAGCGTCGGAGACTGAGTCGATTTAACCATGTCCGTCTGTCTGTATATATACGAACTAGTCCCTCAGTTTTTAGATATCATTTTGAAAACGTAATTTTCTTTTCAAGAAGCTGCTCATTTGTCGGAACGGCCGATATCGGACCACTATATCATATAGCTGCCATACAAACTGAACGATCGGAATTAAGTTCTTGTATGGAAAACTTTCACATTTGATTATGTATCTTCACTAAATTTGGTATAGATTATTTCCTAAGGCAAGAATGTAATCTCCGAAGAAATTGTTCAGATCGGTTAACTATAGCATATAGCTGCCATACAAACTGAACGATCGGAATCAAGTTCTTGTATGGAAAACTTTCACATTTGACAATGTATCTTCACCAAAGTTGGTACAGATATAGCATATAGCTACCATACAAAGTGAACGATCGGAATCAAGTTCTTGTATGGAAAACTTTCACATTTGACAATGTATCTTCACCAAAGTTGGTACAGATTATTTCCTAAGACAACAATGTAATCTCCGAAAAAATTGTTCAGAAATGAACCTGTGAAGGGTATATTAGCGTCGGTGCAGCCGAAGTTAACGTTTTTTCTTGTTTTTCTTTCACGTGTATATTTGTAAAGCAAGGTTTTGTGTTAAAATATTAAAAATTTAAAAAAGAAATTTGGCCTCCTAAATTATTTTAGCAAGCGGCAAGAATTTCATTAAACATGTCAATGCTTTGTCGTGCTATATTTCTAGGAAAAATATGAATGCTAAAAACATTGAACCAGAAACGAATATATGGTTGCAGACTCATTTCAGTTGTTATGCTTTTGACACAATTTTGACATTCAAATCCAGTCTTTCAAAAATAACAAAAATACAAATATCCAACAAAGTAATCTGCTCTGAACAAACGAGGCTTCAATTTTCTTTACAAAATATTATGCACATGCACTTTAAATGTAGGTATAGATATATGTATGTGTGAGCACTTTGACAAAGACGAGTTACTTATATATGGGAGCTGGATTACTGCGGTAATATTTTTACTTATGAACAGTCATAATCTATATATTGCATAGAAATGTTCGCTTACCTTAGTATATGCACTATATGTATGTATATACACACTATAAGAACATACTTCCATGCATGCGCATACACTTTGCACATGTCCATGTTTTTGTTGTTTGTTTTTTCATTGCAAACACGAGCAAGATAAACACACATTTGTTGCTTGCCTTGCCAAGAGGTGTAATCCTTTGTTTTTGCTAGAAGCGTCCGGCTGAAGGCAACCACTGTGTGCACAGCATTGAGACCAATGCCCTGAAGAGTGTCAGAATAAAAGGAAAAAAGTCAAGAAATCTAAACAAAACACAGCAAACAACTTTTGTGAATGCACTGAGACAGGTTGTGCATGTTTACTCGCTCATATGTGAGCACAAATTTGTTATATATTTTCACCTAAAATGCAAAATAACGTAACATCACCTTTCATAAGTTTATAGACGAAGTAAAAACGTTTTAATAGAAACCACTCATATTGAAACAAAATTTGAGTTTTTCTTATTGGTCGTATCTGTCAGCATAAGCCGAGAATATCTAATATTGTGTAGCGAATCGTAAGCAATAAAAAACTCAATTTCGATTTTATGATGATACGTTATTTTGCATTTTAATTGACGATATGAAGTACCATATATACTTGTAGTACTGTGATATGTGTGATTTTATCTATTTCTGTGACTAGGCATAGACCTTTGTATATACGCATTAGACCTGGATGGATAATTTTTTAAAGCAATTAACAGTCTTAGTAGAATTATTTGAATTTTTCTTAATAATTTTCCCCTTTTCATTATCTACAACTTTGCCATATAACTTTTTTCTCCAGCATTGATTGAACTAAATGAAAACTAATCATCGCTCTACAAATAAAATTTCCGAAAATCCAACTGAACAAGTTCCAAAAAGTACCTTGTCATACAACTGTATATTACACTTATATATTCAGAGCATTTGAGTACATTTCAATACTTGACATATGAATATGAAGAAGTATCATAAAGAAAATTCACAAGAATTCGAAGTGTTGTACATTCATTTTTCAGAGATGTTACCCATTCAACGTCCTACGTCCTTTGACTTTTGCACACAAAAAATGTAGATTCTACTAAAAATTTAACCAATCATTACAGAGAAATTCTCTCATTTTTTTATTTTTTTGAAGTTCCATGGAATACAATCAAAATTCAAATTCATTAGGTGGATGTCTGCCAATCAGAGAAATAATAATTCTCAGTCAAAATTTCCGAGAAGGCTGTCATCCAATATTCGACTGCAGCATTAATACAAACAAAACTTTAAATCTCTTCAACGTTAATTAGACTAAATATCCATCAAAATACTCATATTACTTCATTCACTTTAAATATTTACACTTCGCATAATCTAACTATTAACTACCAGAATCGATGATTGGCAAAACAAGAAAAAACATTAAATACGGCCATAGCGAAGCTTTTACATCCTTAAAAATAATGACGTTTTCATACAAGGACTTGATTTTGTTCGTTGAGCTGATATGACAGCTATATGCTTCAATACGATCTTTGAGCGCCATTCACTTGGGAGTGGCCAGAAACGATTCTTTTACATATGGCGCAAGCAGCTCACGACTTCCTCTATTATACCAAGTATACTCTTGGTCACCAAAGAACTTGCGTTTGAAGGCGAAAAGTGAGCTTGAAAACGAAAAGTGAGTTTGAAGGCCAAAGTGAGAAATGAAACCATTCCTTCTCAGGGTTGTACGCTGGTTTGAAACCCACCACATAAAAAAAAAACGATCCCAATAAAACCTAATCGATAGCCTCGGATGAAATAACCCCTTCTAATGACGACCATAGCAAACACAATAAGGATTACGATTTAAGGGCAGCACCAGAATGGTCCGGTCCCTTAATTGGAAAGGTACCACTGCTCAGATACTTGATGTCCTCGTAAGAGTAAAGGTTAACATCACCGCGGTTGCGATGGACGGGACAAAGACTGAAACGAGTAGGTCGGCAACAAAGCGAAGCTCTTCAACAAATCGGTGATTAGCGCCCATGATCCAACGGAAGAGAAGAACGATGTGACGAAAGATGCTTTCTATGAGCGCTTCGAGTGCACATATGAGAGCTGCTACCACCACGATGTGAAAATCGTAGTTGGCGACTTTAATGCCATGGGAACAAAGAAGGTATCGTTGGCACTACGGTTGGCAAATTAAGCTTCCAAGATGCAACATCCCCAAATGGGTTGATGCTGACTAACTTCGCTGGGGGCCAAAATATGGTTATCTGTAGCACTAGATTCCAGCATGGGAAACTTTATCAAGCTACCTCCTGTCTCCGGATCGAAAACTCACCAACCAGATCGATCATCTTGTGATAGACAGAAGACACGTCTCCAGTGTTTTAGAAGGGTTCGACGTCGGAAAGTTACAATCACAGCAGACAGCCGAACGATTTTCTGCTCGACTTGCACTCCTGCTATCTGAGTGCACTCATAAGCAACTAATAAGGGAACTGTGGGACAGCATTTTAAGTTCCTTACGTATAGCTGTAAACGAAACCTTTGGTTTTTGGTAAAGGCAAAAGGGCAGTGTAGAGAAAACAGACTGCCTTGGAACATTACAATCGCCCATAACACGTGCTTGATGGGAGAGATACCGAGATTTGAAGAGGGAAGCGAGATGCAATTGTAGACCAACAAACAAAAAAAAAATACCGAAATGAATGAGTACTAAGAGATTGACAAATTGGCGGACGTGGGTACTGCTTGAAATTTCCACGAAAAGATGCGGTGACTAACAGAACGTTTCATGACCGAAGCATACTTGCATAGAACCCCCAGAGGTGATCTAGGGACTGATGTCCACAACATACTGAAATTTTGAAGGGAACCCTTCTCCAAGCTGCCGAATGTTAGTGAAATCTTAACACCAGGAGATTGTGAACCTGACGCCCCAATTGATTTTAATGGAATAGATGTTCCGTTGCCAGACTATTTTCGGTTCGAACGGCAATTACCCGCCTGAAAAACAACATAGTGACAGGGCCTATGGATGGATTGGAATTTAAGTGTGCACTGCCCATGAAAATAAAATAGACACACATCACCTCTTCGTCGATTTCAAAGCTGCTTTTAACAACACGAAAAGGAGCTATCTTTATGTCGCGATGTCTGAATTTTTTATCCCCGCAAAACTAATACGCCTGTGCAAACTGACGTTGAGCAATATAAAAGCTCTGTAACTGTAATAGAAGGGCTTCTCCGAGTCGTAGCACCCGCCAGGGGAGCAGAGAAAGACCATCACTCCGTTGGAAGCACCAGGTAGAGAAGAGCCTGGCTTTGGTTGGAATCTGGCGGGCATTTGTGAACTCAGCTATAATCACGTAATCGTTATCTACGCCAATAAAGAAGAAGAATATGCCATATTAAACTGATCTGGAATTTTTTCGAAACTTACAGTTTGCCGCGAACAATAACCCATGCAAAATTTATTGAAGTATCTTGTCAAATTAAAAGGTTTCCCATACACGAACTTAATTTTGATGGGTCGTTATGTTGGCAGTTATATCCCATAATGAACGTGTCAGTACGTATTACCCTTCGCTTTCGCCATTACAATTAATGTTGCAAAGTTTTCCTAGTTTCTATTATTATGACGATTTGTATGCCTAAAACTACATGCCGTAAGATACGAAGTTATTCCGTACCTCAACTGGCGTCTGAATTTTCCGACAAGCAAGGCACCTCTCATGTTTTATGAAAAATCTTTCTGAAGATAGGACAGTACTTTATCAAACGTTAATTAAAGGGAGCAATGCTGAAATGGTATTGATGAAACCACTTGATTACCGAAACTTTATCAAGCCAATTTTTCCCCTCTCGACCTCTAATAAATATAGGTCAACCAAAATTCAAGTAAATAGGTCACAAAATCATAAAAGTAATCAGTAGGTCAGCACACGCCACGAACTAATGCATTAAGCAAAATATTGAAGAGGAATGAAATGGTAAAAAGCGACGAAGAAAGAGGAACAAAGAAAGCACTTTTTACCAATTTGCCTTTGTTTGCCTTCGAGCAACAAATTCGTATCGCTTTCACTTTGCTTTGATCCACATATGTGCCTTTTCAATTATGCATGGAGAAAATAGGCGCGATAACAACGTTATGTAAACACGAAAATACACACACGCAAACATGCTTGCATACATATGTATATACACGAATACAGAGACAACGAGCCATCAATCAATATATAATTATATTTATTTGAATAGGAACCATGCCGTTGTAATCACATGAGCCTAATGTCGCTTATCGCCGGGTAATCTATAGCACTTACATGGCTCACTCACTGCATGGTAGGTAGGCTTATGCGCCTTAAAGTGCGCTAATGTTTTGAGCGTAATTTCCTGCGCGTTTCTTTGCAGACGGCACGCACTCCACTACAAGCACATGCACACACAAACATACAAAGTTTGCGCATCTGTACCCATGCACTTGCCATGCCGAGTTCCTGCTTGCTTTCAAGCGCAAATACACACACACACAAACGTGTCTGCGTGTAAACAGAGTTGCGTGCACTTGCATTGGCGCTTCGTGACAAGCGTAAAAATGATTTATTTCCACGTCTATGCAAAAGTATTTTTAATATTTCTGTGTGCTGTTCATTTGTATGCATATGCATATGTGTGTGTGTGTGTGTGCATCGCCTCGTCATGCGAAGCGCACATTTGTTAGCCTTGTCCATTCCTTCAGCTTGCTTTTCATATTTTCTGCATTCCTTGATATTCGCAAATACTTAACAGCACGTACCGTTACAAATGCATTATGCATGTGTGTGTGTATGTTTGTGGAGAAAAAGCGACACTGTGTCGGAAGGAAACTGCATTTTGCAACGCAATTATGGCACTTAGCCTGCACTGAAATGTCATCACCTAATCGCGCGAAAACGAATGAGTCGCTTGCTTCCACTCGACACAAGGTTGGCCGAGGCTCAAGTCTCACTTCATACAAAATAATGTGTATTATATCGATTTGCGCAACTAATGCTTGAGATAATGGGTTTTGTCGCACAAATGGCTTTCGCTGACATTAATATTATTTTCTCTTAAGGATTAAACGGTTATGAGCAAATGAGTGTGCAGAGATATGAGTGCTTTTAATGAAGCTGATCGTAAGGTTTTAATATATAAGTAAGAGAAATGAAAAAAGTAGATTGTAGTGACTAGCGCATAGCAAAGCGTATTTTGATTTTGCTTAGAAGTGAGCAGCTTAAGCTGTTACCCACCTTGACATTGGTTGTCTATTTTGTCAGTGAACGAAAAAACTGAAGAGTAAATTCTTCTTTTTGTCAAATAACACAAAATGCAGATTTACAAAATCAAATCACTATTTTTGTGAGTATTTATACATAATACATAATGTATAAGAACACAGCATCTTTGATCTGGTATGTTAATGCTTTCGGACAAACTTAAGCCGATTAAGAAAGCACAATATTTTTGTTCGAAATGAGCTACTTTGAGCTTATTGCCATAAGTACGTAGACGGCTTAGAAATTCTTAAATAATTTATCCATAAGAAATATTTATATTCCATCACCAGCATGACAAATTAGCAGAAAGTATATATAAGCAATTAATCTAATAAAAAAAATTGTCAAAATAGAGCAAACGTGGTAACAGTGCGGATTTATTCTGATTTTAAATCAAGAGAAAACGTCAACTTCGGTTAAACCGATGTCATAATACGGTTCAAAATACAAAAGACTCCTCACAAGAATATAGTATGCCTTTGATCAGTAAATTTGTATGGCAGCTATATGCTATAGTGCCTCGACCTGCACAATTTGTGCGTAGCTTGACACCGTTGCTTTATACAATAACCCTTGTGAAGATAGCTCAGCAAATGAAAATTTGTAGATACAATCAATTGATTCTGATCATTCAGTTTGTGTGGCAGCCATATGCTATAGGGATCTGAACTAAACAAATTTTCATCATATGAACATGATTATGCTTCTGTCTTCTATCTTCGCTTCTATCAAACACTTACTCACACTCTGTCCGATGCTTCACTCAACAGCCCACAACTCTGGCAACATTGATCTCATAAAACTACTAAGTGAACCTTCAGAAAAAAACGTTATGATTGTATATAGATTCTTAAAAACCAACGATTTGTTCAAACATATTTAAGCAACTTACATCTTTACTAACCCTTAGCAAATAGAATTTTCCACCTAGTTATAATTACAAGGCGGCTGAAGGCCTCGTAGCCAGTGCTGCGTTTATGTATTTATATAATAAAACTCTTTTTTGTTATATGAATTATTATAAATAAATAAATAAATAAATATGATCGGTGAGTTTGTATGGTATATACATATATGCTATTGTAGTCGGTTCTAAAAAATTTCTTCCAATATTCTAGCGTTGCCTTGGACAATAACCCGTGCAAAATTCCGTGAAGACAAGAAGAGAAAGATTTCCATGCAAGAGCTTTATTGTACTTCTAATATATTAAAAGAGAATGCGCTGAACATTACATACAACGAAATAAATTTTTCAAAAATCGTTTTTTTTGGGAATATACACTATTAGTTTTTCAAAAAACCCTTCTATATTTCTTATAGCATCTATCAAATAAGCTAAGAAAACCGTTATAGGCACATATTTCCATTTTGGTGGCAAGCTTCGAAAAAACGGATAAATTACAGTTTTATTTAAGACTCAATCTCCTCGAAAATATCGGCTTGGTTCAATACCCGAAGTTGTTATAATAGAATTTTTTACTATTTTAAATGCTTAATGCAGCAACTCAATACAGGGTCCGGCACTCGAAGTATAATTAAAACAAAGTTAAAAAAGCCATAAATTCGGTTTGGAAAATTATTTTTATTTAAGGTGTGAAAATAATCATGCATTCAGGACCAATCCACTTTTGCCTTAACTATGGCCTTGAGACGTTCAAAAAACGAATCGCATGCTGCCCGAATGTGACTTGCCGGTATTTTGGCCCACTCAGGGACAATGGCTTTCTTCAGCATCTCGAGACTGGTGTATGTTTTGCTTTAGACCTTGCTCTCTAAAATCGCACAGAGAGAATAATCCATTGGATTTGCATCTGGTGAATTCGAGAGCCATTGTGTGGTCGTAATGAAGTGCGGAACGTTTTTTTTCAGTCATTCTTGGTTCACTCGCGCTTTGTGAGACGGTGCTGAGTCTTGTTAAAACGTGCATGGTTTGCGACCGACATGTTTGTTTGCCCACGGCTTGAAAGCAGCCTCCAGAACACTTTCCCGATAATATGTCGCATTTACTTTGACGCCAGGCTTCATGAAAACAAATGGAGAGCGCCCATCTGCGGTGACAGTGGCCCCAATAATTATTTGTGGCGGGTGCTGCCTCCTGGTGGCCAAACGATGACTTAGATTTTCGTATGAACGGTCGGTCAAGTAAACCCTATCGTTTTGAGAGTTTGAAAAAATTCGACCAAGCGAGATCATGGGCCCTTTGGAACTTGTAAGGCTTGATCTTGAGCTCATTTTTCAGTATGTGTCGGATCATGAGGTCGGATATTTTCAGTTCGTTAGCCATTTGATTGGCACTTCGTCGTGGATTTCGCTCAAGTCGCTTCTTCACTTTCCGAACCATCTCGTGACGTTGCAGTCTTTTGATGACCACCTTCATGGCGTTTTGCGATGCTACCAGTATCATTGTAACAAGTGATGGTGAGATAAACAAAAACTTTATCCACATTAAGATGTTTGAGCTCACGAACAATTGCTGGCTGTGATTTTCCAGCTAAATATAAAGTAATCACACTATCACGTTTGAATTCCATCGCTGATCACTTTTTTTGCGTTCACTTTTGGCAAAACGCTTTTGTACACTTGTGAACAATACTGCGAACTGTAAAAGCAAATTTATAAACAGCTGATTCCAGTGCGACGGCTGCGCGAATAGACTGAAGTTGCACTTCAAGTGCCAGACCCCGTACTACCTCTAGTAGAGTAGATGAGGAAAACACTGCATAATTTTTAAAACCGGTCTTCGTGTAGACTACATAAGTAGTAGTTATTATTGCGTTCTTATTACTCCCAAGCAATATCTAAAATTTTCATTTAAGATCTTTTCACTTTTCTTCTCAGCCTTAATCTTACTAAAATCTTATTTGAACTAAATACACTTTGTATTATTTAACACTGTTATTTACTCGTTCTCTATACCCATAAATTTCTTACATTAAATTTAAATAAATTTAATTTTTTTTTTGTTACAATTTGTTCTAATATTGAAATTAAGTGTGTCTCAAATTAATTAATCATACTCTACCTTTTTATATTCAACTCGGCTCATTAAGGCTTCATTTTCGGACACGTATGCGCTAAAGTTGTATTCTACCAAAATTCGAAACTGTAAGGTTGCAGATGTATGCCGTATTTTTAACTTCTTGTCGTCAGAATAGTTAAAAAAATATGTTTTTATTTGCTTAAACTGTTTTTCATAGTTTTAAAAATATCTTCGCCAAGCCATTTTTGGAACTTATAAATCTGTGAGAGTAGTCAGTGTTAACTGCGCTGGAATTTGTTTATTATCAAGAACTCTTGTGAATATAATATTTGTCATTAAAACGATGTATAAATATCGATTTTCCTACTAAAATTTAAAAAAAATATATATATTTGAATTTAGTACTCATTATTTTCAAGAAAGTTTCATCAAAGACTTTAGAGTACGTTCCTTGCATAAATTCTCTATGAAATCTTTCTGGATATGGCAAGTATGGAGGTGGTGTCAGAGCTTTTGGATTTTAGAAGCACGAAGCCTGTTTTATATGAAAGATGAAAGAATAAATATACATAAGTTAATAAAGTGAAATAAAGAATGAAGTTGATTCTCCACAACTGCGACTATATATGCAACTTACAGAACTTTTTACTTTTTTACTAATACTAAACAGAAAACCTCGGAGAGCCAAGGAGATGAATTCACAAGATTATATTAGCTATTGGTGCCAATTGCTGTAGGGTCAAACCACGCCACCACGTGGTCCATGAAAATGAACTCAGTCCATAGTTCGATGTGTAGTTTATTTTATTTATTTTATTATTTATATTTATATATATATATATATATATATGTGACCTGGTCTACGGAAAGGGGGCTTAGGTGTCAAAAAATCAATTTTCACTTTTTAGTTGATTCGGATGGAAGATGAGATGCTTTTTCACGTGATAGAATCCAAAAAGTCATAACTTGTTTGAAAGTTCCCTAAAAATGTAGAGAAAGAAGAGTAAAAGTACGAAAAAATAAAATTTTTTTGTAATGAACAAAATACATTGAATTATAGCTATAAAGACATGATTATACACTAGAAAAACGTATTATGGACCAAAAATAATAATGCTGAGTAGTTTATGTATTTTTCTTTGTTGTCGTTTTCCTTGAGATCTTTTTACGTGTTGATCGTGAGGAAGATGGTCCCGGTTCTTCGTCTAGTTTGAGAACATCTTCACTAGTTTTTGCCTTCCGTTTCTTTGATGGCAAACCTTTCTGCAATGGAGCCACAATATCTACTTTAGATATATCCGAAACTAAGCTGCGAAGATTGTGATAGATATACCACTGACGTTCCAGAGATAAACCGGCTGGTTGTATAACTTTCGGCATTTCAGGATCGATAGGTTTTAACAGAAGCTTAAAGGACTGCACTTCTTCACTGTCTGCGAATTTCTTTGTTTTTACACAATCTGTAGAGATTCTGAAATGATGGAATTGCGGTATTCCAACAAGTGACTTGTACAGTGGTTTAAAATAGCTGTCCCATTCATACCAGACGACTTTTTCTGGCGATACAGCTTTATTATAACCCCCAGGTGATGATGCCTCAACACACTGCAGTAAATCTGCATACGTGTCGATGCTACTGACAGCATACTTACTTTTGAAAATACCGAAGTAACGATCAGGCGCGAACTTAGTGTGCCCTGTAAGTAGAAAATTGAATAAAATAGTTTTGTTAAGACCCCAAGCCAAACGCCATTGCAGATATGATAGCACAGTGTTATTCTTATTCTGCCCAACACAATTGTCACAGAAAAGAACGAGTGTTTCAATGTCTTTATAGTAGGTCCCTTACCAACGTCATATTTTTCGTCAAGCATGTAATTGTACTGCAAAAAAAAAATTGTAAGTAAGATCCTGTAAAGGCGAGCAATTTGAGTTCCTATGATTCAGTTTGAAATTCTAACCTGAACTTTTTGTTTTTCGTCTGTAATTCCGAAGACTCCGCACCTTTTGGTTGGTTTGAAGTATGCTGTACCAGGTTGTTGTGGACTGACAGGGTAGTGAACGGTTTGGGCAAAATCAAATGACAGAACGACTGCTGTAGGGTCAGTATTTCTACACCAACTTTGATAATATTCTCGTTGATTTCGGGCTCGGCGGAGGTGATCAAGAAATTGATTAAGCTTCTGTTCGCGTTCAATGTCAGTAACACCTTTGGCTTGCGCAATCGATATTGCGTTTCCTACTAAAAGAAAAAAAAACCTACTGAATTTAATCTCAATGTTTGATACAACTATAAAATGAGCAAATAATGAGCTACTTACCACGGCAGACATCGCAGAGATCATCCGCTGGATTCATAACTGTAACGTAGGGTATGTATTTGGACCATATCTGTCGAAAACTGTGATTACTCATCTTCAGTTCGTCATCACTGAGTGAAGAAATGTATTTTCGATAAATTGAGGACTTCGTCTCGCTGGATGGCAGTTTCATTATCCGAAAATCTTTAAATTTTAGGAGTCGTCCGGGCAGTGGAAGAGCCATTAAATCGGCTATAGACTCGATGAATTTAACAGCTTTTTCGATGTCAGCCGGTTTAAATGACTTTGGATGTGTACTCGGTTTATTTGCCAGTCCGTGTTGGCGCACTGTTACACCCTGTGCGGCAAAATGACGTACTAATTGTTCGCAACACTTCTTCCCACACGCATGTACAAAAAGGAAAAACGAACGACAAACAGGTACTCTGTAGAAGGTAAATGTAATTTTATGCCTCATAACTTCTGTATCCTGTCTCTGCCCATATTTCTTCCGCCCAGCAAGCTTTGCGTGTACACTTTTTAGCTTTTCGTTACTCATAATTCCAGGTTCGATGTGACTTAGTATCACTAAATCAAGTTCATTTTTCGACATCTCTAAACAATTGTTCCGCGTACTCTCGATCATTTCCCGTGGTATCAGTGTATGACATTAATTATTACAACAATCTTTTGACAGAAATTTTGTTACCAGCTCCTCCTCCTTTACTTCAACAACAGACAGGTCAATCTTAACAAAAGTTTGTTCGGTATCATCTTCTGCCTGAGATACACATACTTCGTCTTCATCATAATCGCTCTCTTCATTGTTTTCATCATCCTTTTCATGGAAATATTGTCCGTATACGGCACTGAACTCCTCATCAACACTAATGTTTCATTTCATGCGAAATGCGAAGACGATAATCAACAGAAACACTTACACAAATATGATAACAGAACATCCGGATAGAGAGACGAATGAAAACAAGACAACAGCAGCTGCGCGGTATTAGAGTAAACGTCACTTCTTTAGTGTTACTTTTTAAATGTTCCACACTAGCAACTTACACGATGAACTATAATAATATTCCGACCAAAAACAACACTTACTGGACGTCCTTGAAGCCTCTGGAAAGGAGAACAATTAATGAGATAACGAGAAACTGACGAAACGAGCTGTTTATTTTTAACAGCTGTTTCCCAGAAAACTAGTTTTCGCACTTTAGCTTTT
Source organism: Bactrocera tryoni (assembly GCF_016617805.1). Lineage (NCBI taxonomy): Eukaryota > Metazoa > Arthropoda > Insecta > Diptera > Tephritidae > Bactrocera > Bactrocera tryoni. The sequence goes on from NC_052503.1 coordinate 48,059,414, forward strand.
ATTTATTATTTATATTTATAGTTAATTTGACTGCATTTATGTGTCAGTTCTCTGATAAGTGGACAGCAGTTCGTGAGGCGGTAACTGCCATCAGGACTAAATTAAGACAGTTACAGAAGAAGAGGCGTCATTACTATATGGGAGACGTCAAATGTCTTGTCACTATCACGAAGTAATATCTTATACGGTGGTTCCGTGGGAGAATCTTGATATGGGAATAGATGAGATTTAACGGATTAAAGTTCCGCACTCAGGCCTTCGATGCTTCCCGTACTCTATCAGTGTTTGAGATATGGTTCTGAAATACATATAACATATTACTCACGTTCTTTTTCGCCACGATGCTGGATGGTATTGAAACCGCCGTCGGACAACTATAGCATTTGGCGCCATACAAACTCAACGATCCAAATCTAATTTTTGTGTGGAACCTTTTTTTAGTTGGCAAAATATTCTCACGAAATTCGGTACAAATTATAACGCACAGAAATGCTACATGCTTTGAAGAATTTTTTTTAGTTTGAAGCACAATAGTATATGGTTGTCATATAAACTTACCGTTCAAGCTCAAGTTTTTTATGGAAAAGTTTTATATTTAAAGATATGTATATCAACACAAAATTTGAAGGAGCATATTTTCAAAAGCAACGCAACACTACCAGAATAAATTTTTCAGATCGGACCACTATAGCATAAAGCTGCCATACGAACTGGCCGATTTAAATATAAACAAGAAAATCGTTAACTTCGGCTGCACCCTTCACAGGTGCATTTCTTTAGGTAACTATGTGTTCAATTTGTATGGCAGCTATATGCTGTAGTAAGCCGATCTGAACAATATCCTCGGAGATTATGCATTTTTTTATGCATTTAGTGCATTTGAAGCTTTTCGTGTTTTTACCCAAAATTTATGAAAATCTTTTAATTTTAACGAGTATATGAATTAATAAATGTATTTGTTTCGCTTCACTTTCAACCCTATAATTTTTGGAAATATCAAATTAACAAATTTGAACTGCAACAACAATGAACATGTAATTACAAAACAAATAGGTGGCAATTATTTTCAGATCAGATTATCAATTAGTTTTGCTACTGCCTTAGTGTTGCTGAGTGCAGCAAAACAAATCAGATGACATTGCGTATACGCCGTGTCAGCACATACATAAAAGCTATTCAGCGTGTAATTCAAGCAAAAACCGTTTTAAATAAAATTCAATGGAAATAAATTTCCTGTTAAAATGCATTTTAGTAGTTTTCGTTACAGCGAAAATATTTATGTGATATTAAACATTTAAAATGTGGAACAAAAAAGAGGCGAGCTTAAAAACCATGAAAAAGATTTATTGTAAATGTGTATCACTATCTAATTGTTCAATTAAAAGTTTGTGACATGCTAATGTGACGGCTGACATGCGCACACACACGCCACTACTGCCGAAGATTTGATTAAATGATGACGGTTGATGGCTGTCAACTACAGTTTAGCACAGTCATGTGACCCACATGCACTCCCGACACATTATACTATATAAGCATACCATTCGCTTTATATGTGCATACGGTTATGAAATAAAAGTAAATGTGTGAATAAATATGCGCATACATACAAGGGCAAGCAGCAGCACACACTCTCATAAACGTACACACATCCGTATCTCTGTGCTGTATGTGTCTAATTCAATTAAAAAGTCATTTATTTGCCACGGTCGCTGCTGTCTACGGCTTTGAATCACGTCGCTGCATGTTGACAATCTTCACTTACACTATCCGCTGTCAACAAAAATCCGTCAACACACACACACATAGATTAATATTGTTACTAAAATATTGATTTATTATCATGGCAGTGTGCAGCGTGGCATTGTAAGCACATACTCGCATTTGATTGGCATGTATGTTTGTGTTTTTGTTTGTCTATATATCAATTCGTTTGAATTAAATTCAATGCAAATGGTTATATAAGCATAAGCATCATTGAAAAAAGAGAGAGCAGAGCAGAAAAGTTGTATTATTATCAACTCAACAAATTGTAATTCATTTCGAAATTTTGATTCATACTGTAGTATATTGTTCCGCTGTCTAAAAGGAAAAACCAATGTAAAGTGACCAAAATATTTGATACAGAAATGCAGTAATTGGCCAACAGAATCGAAATTTGAAATCAAAAATTGAAGAATAATTTTTTTGAATTAGCACTCAGTGGCCTCACTATCAATACCTCTGCCAGTGGATCATTTGTCTTCACATTTTCTGCAGGCGTATCAATTTGTCAGCTTTCAGAGAGGAAATCTTCACAGATATCGCCATTTTTTTCCAGATGATATGTATGACTCGTATTGGCCGCCTTTAACTCTTTGTCTTCGAGACACACATCCTTGGGAACTCACTATACCACTTGTAAACATTTTTTTTTAGGACCTCACCACGGCTACTAAACCCTCAACTCCGTCGTCAACAAATTTCGCTTGTATTCGGCCAAACATGAAATTTGGCATAAATATGACTGACAGTACTACCAACCTAAAAGAAAAATAATTCTCAAAATCCTTTGACGCGCGCAGTTTAAATTCAAATTTCACCTTATTTTTTGGTCACAGTAGTACAACTTGTATTGACTGCTAAAGATACACTTCCTTTGGGACCACACCCAAACAGGATTTGCAGCACAGTACGCCTAAATATTAAACTTTGAACTCCCTCGTTATTGCTTGTGTTCAGCCCACGGAACTGCAGTTAGGCATTACGTTGTGGAGCCCAGTGCAAAAGTCCGGTAAATCTTTCGGTTTTCGCTGCGTTTCCACTCATTTCTCCACATCCTTGCATAGCTATAGCTGTCCACGTTCTCTTTCTATTCCAGACCACCTTCGATATGGTCACGTAAGGCACGATATTCTCCGGCGTCACTCGAACATTTATCATGTTGCCTACTTCAAATCTCACCTTCTCGTACTTGTCTTTTCTGCTTCCTCTCTTCTTTCGTTATCGAAAACTCGCTTGATTTCCATGGCCATTACGTCTGGTGGCATGCGACTCTCCCAGCTTTAACTCCAGCCGCCCAATGTGATACAGATCGGTAGCAACCCTGATTGCATTTAGTCGGATTATTGACTTCACCTTTTCTAAGTAGGTTTTCTGCTGCAGCGCTGTACCCCATATAGGTGCAGCGTACATAAGTATGAACTGACTTTGGACAAAGAGCTCGTATACCCCGTCTTTGGTTCACCAACGGTTTGTTTGGTTTTTGTACGTTGCATCTTCCAGATTTTTGGAAATATGCCTTCTCGTAGGCACTCTGCGAATAGTTCTGTGTTAGGAATACAGTTTAGCCCTGTTGCTTTGTTGTTGGCGAATCATTCTGCTACTTCTACAATCTCTTTGTCGGTGACTGCTGAAGTCATCGTTCCGGTTTCTTCTAAAGCATATACTTGAAACGGTTGCGCGGGAAAGAAGCAACTTTAAATAGCGTGGAACAGGTTGGAGCTTGTCTTTTTCGTCCTCGGACTTTTGTCATCACTGTCCTGTAAGCGTCACCCTATGGGCTTAAAGCAGCAGACCTTTCCCTTTTTATGGATTTTTTGAGGTCGTTTAGCTTCCCCTAGTAGCATTCCTTTAATCTTGCGTAATTCGTCGATTGTCAGCCTTATTGACGAAGACGTCTCGCTTTTGCGACATTCGCTTAGGACTTCAAATGTAGGTTTTCTCTGCGTGGTTTGCCTTTTCCTGCACATAGCGGCATCACATGCCTAGCTGATGTGTTGTATTAGGTATTCCGCCTGTTGTTCGGTTCCTGTAGCGTTGTTCGGATCGCTATCTAACTGAAACTTGAACAATTTTTCATCAAGGGTGTCGACTTTCCAGCTTCTGTTGTAAAGAAAATGCTTTGGTCGGTGACGTGATCGAATGAAAGCCGTACAGGACTCTAAGAAATTAAAAGTAAAAAAGAAAAGTACCCGAAAATTGCACACATACTCCTAAGATTCAGGGTCAGACAAAAACAAAACGCTGGAGATGTGAGACACACCACATTTCCTGGATGCTGAGCTCGTGAGACATTCGCTTTCCTACAGCTTTCGCATACCAAAATGTTAAGGAACGCTTTATATATCGCATGTCAAAGAGACATTAGAAACTATAGATCGGCTTTGTGAATGATAGCATCTTTTACAAGACTCAACTATAAATATTAATATATAAAGTAGGGAAATTACTTAAAACAGGAAAAGAAAAACACATGCGTAAATAAGAACATCTTTCTTCACACGCAATTAATGAGTTAACCTCATTTCTCTCTTTGTCTTCATATTTCATTGCAGTGAACAAAATGTCACCGCGTCCCTCGTTGGCGCCCACCGAAGACGGCAGCTATGGCGGTGCGTACCAGCAACAGACCCAGGACGCTTATGCGGCCAATCAGAACAATAACAATAATAACAATACGACAGGCGGCAGCACCGCAGGAAACTCATCGAAAAACGAGCCGGGGCGACGAGCGGGGGCGTGTCGCGTGTGTTTGAAATCCTTCAAACCCGACGACTATCACAAGACCTGCTTCGAGTGTCAGCAGCGGGTGTGCGAAGATTGCGCCAGCTACAGCAAGCTGGAAGAGAACGAGGATGCGGTAAGTACAAGCATTAAAGAATGGCAACAAAGCAAGAGCGAAGTGCTGAACAATGTGTGTTGTGGTGAATATGCTTTGTGGTGAGAGTAGGGTGTTAGTTGTGATCAAAAGCAACATAACAGTATACACTTGTAGGCGGTGTTTGCGGTATGTTTGTTCGAGTATCAAGTCGTGCTGATTGCAATTGAATTGCCATGCAAATGGGCAGAATAAATTCAATTTGTTGTAATGAAAACAAATTGCAAAGAGGCAGTTAATATTAAAAGGTATTAGAATTGTGCAAAAGATATGCTAAAGCAATTAAATGGCAGATAGCGGTTAGGAGAGAGGCGTTGCCACGTGAAAAACAATGAGTTTTAATGTGTTTGATCCCGGCGATTATCTTAGTAACCACAACAAATGGTGCAAGTGTTTTAATCTATACTGCAAACAATGTCCTTGCATATTCTTAAATTCTTAAAGTTGGAAGACAGACATGCAGTCTTGGTCTGTGACATGTATATTATATTAGGGAGACGCCATCCATAATTATTCATCCATAATTATTCATTTGTGCTAATTGAAGAGAAGAACTTCACCTAATTTTGTTAAAATATCTTAAAAATGGGTCGATATATAGTATATGCTATATAGCTAGCAGGAGTTTTGAAATACTTATATTTGGTATACTGAAGTTAGGAGTTGGAATATCTTTCAAGAAGGGGTTATATTTGATTTTTTTCAAAAAATTTTTTCCCATATAAGAATGAAATATTTTATTAGAATTTTATAATATTACATACATATGTGCATACACTATTAACAAAGAAATTTTGAAATTTTTGCAAACAAATATTTTAAACTCGGCCATTACGACGCCATTTCCGGTGACTTCTCGGAAAAACGTTGCGCGGATAACTCCTTACAGGATCATCAAAAGTGAAAAATACCTGTTTTAGTAAAAACTTTAACTTAGAACTTGAATGAAGGCAAAAAACCGAAAATTAGATTTTTCGCCGACATTTTTATTAAACAAAAAAATTAAAATTTCAGTGAAAATTTCGCGAAATTTTTTTTTTTTTCAAGTTGTGTTACAATCAAAAAAAATCCTTCGTCCAAGTCTTTAAGAATTGTATCTGCGACCTGTGTAAAATTATATGAAGATCCTCTGTGTAGTTTTCGAAAAATCTGGCCCACCAACTGCGAAAACACCGCTTCGAGAAAAACGCCTTTAAAGACGGCGCAATTAGCCTAACTAGCTTCGAGCGCACAAGTATCTCCGAAGCTATTACTCGGATCATCTTGAAAATTTAGGACAACATTCAAAGGTGTTGTAGAATTTAATAAAAACACAATTTTTTGAAACTCGTATACCCTTATAAACATATTAGGTAAGCAGGGACTAGGGAAAGTATTAACATGGTTATATCAATTTTTACATACACTACTACTACTATTGCAAGAAAAAGATACTTTATGAATTTCAATAGTATGTATCATATATTAACCTCTATTTTCGGTAAAATTTCAGCCATATGCACTGAGGTCCACATTTTCGATAACTTGGGGCTTAAGGGGCTATACCAGTGTGACGCAGGAAAAAAATAGGCGAAATTTGTGAATTTTTATAAGAGAAAGTACACGATTGAATATTTCGAACTTCTTTGAACGTAATAAGGTATATCTTTAACTATATTTTAAGATTTGCTTTTTACAAAAATGTTGAAAAATAACCGAGTTACGAACTGTCTTCGGAGGTGGCAAAAACAAAGTGCCCCAACTGCTGGCATGATTCCAGCCGAATGATAGCTGAAACAAAAAATTTGAAAAGTTAAATAAACTTAGAAATATTTTCTATGCAATGACCTACGATCTTTGAAAAATATCAAGAATTAACAAAATGGCGTAATTTTGAAAAAATTTTTTAGGTAAAAAATGGTCGTTTTTTAATGCCAAATTGACAATTTTGAACCAATCAAAAAGATCGTAGGTCATTGTATAGTAATTATAGCAGTTTTAATTTTAGGTCGATCGGTCAATTTCTCGTTGAGTTATGGTGCCAGCAAATTTGAAAAATGTCGTTTCGAGAAAAAAGCGTTTAAAGTTTCACTTATAAATGTTTGCAGCTCCGAGCGGTCGCTCTTTAGAACACTGCCATCCAAAAACTATTCAAGATACGACCTTCTCGATTTCACAAGATATTTATGAAAATATAAGCTATCGAAAAAGCAAATAAAAAAATGTTTTTTTTCAAAGTGTCACACTGGTATAGCCCCTTAAGCAGATATAATCCGGTTTTCATACCTGAGATTCCATACATTAAAGGCATTATTAAATGCGCATATACATAAAAGAGGCAGTGGGCGTTGTCCAACCGGCTGCTGTAAAGGCATTTCGTATCACCTCGGTTGCGAAATTTATTGTCTCTGACGCATTTATTCTTGAATTATCGCACTTTCAGTAGTTTTCAACATTATTTTCATGTGAAGATTTCCCCAATTTTTACACAATCAAATGGGGTACCGAAAAAATGTATCCTGAGCTATAATAATTTTTTATAAATAATAGTTTAGCGCACTAACTTATGAAGATTATATTAAGTGAGGTTACACAGAAACTTAGACCGAAACATGGACTACTTTTAGCTTTAGTTATATGTATATCTCACATCTCTAATGTGACTTAAGAACAACAAAGCAACAGGGGCCGACAGATAACCGACCGATAACCGTTGTTGATAGAAAGGAGCTGGAAGGGCACATGAACTGATCGAATGAATTGAGGCCGAATATAGTTGATATGGTGGTTAACAAAGACAAGACCAACAACCTGGATGCCACAACCAAAGATTCCTCGTGTCTTGGGAACTACGCCATGTGTCAGTTAAACATTTGAAATAGTTGAGAACTTTGTATATTTCGCTCTAGAAATCTCTCATTACTTCCATCCCATTATACGCCGCAAAATCCTGAACAATAACGAACCGAGACGAGAAAACACTTGGAGCTTTCGTGAGAACTGTTCTTAGCAATGGCTTTGGAGCCATCCGCGTAAGCGATGAATATCGATGAAGATGAAACCACAAACATTATAAGCTGTTTGGAGATACGGTTATAATTGAGACGTGTCGTTGGCAGGGAAAATGATGTTCCATTGAAAAACTACAAAATATAGAGGCAATTGGAGAATTTTTTTGTTCTCGGCCCAGACTGATCTACAGTTGTAATGCCAAAGAAGAAGAAGAATAATTGTTTTATATAATACTTTCGAAAATTCTTAGGCGCTGATGCAATTAACAGTGAAATGTTCATGAAGAGAATTCGTCATATTTGCCAACTTTTCCAAATTCTTTTTAATATACGATATTTTTATACTCTCGCAACAACCTATAATGACGAGTTATGTCCAATGATGATAGCGAAATAAAACTTTACAAAAATACGGTATTTGAAAAATATGTAAATGACGTATAATGAAATCTCGATTATCACTTTATCATGCGAGAGTATAAAATGTTCGGGACACCCGAACTTAGTCCTTCCTTACTTGTTAATATTTGAGTTCTGGTTTAAGAGCATTAAGTAACAAATCTCGCAAAAAAATAATAACCGAATTTGTATCGCCAATCTTGCTGAATGAAATCCCCAAAACGCAATGGTTAAAGTGTTTTTGCCAAATTTCACAAGTTTTTGCTGCTGCGTGCTGTTCACTTCATTGCCCGAAGCATTGTTGTTGTTCACTAAGGACCTCAGTGCAGAATCTATGATTTTGTGTAACGAATTTGCAACAACAATGTCAAACAATAAAATATTTATTTCGAAAGTGGTAAACTTTGTTTGTTGGCAAACAAAAATAAATGTTTTTACATATAACTAGTTTGGTATTCGTAACCACAACAGAATTCAATATTAGACAAATGAATAGGGCTATGAAGTGAATACATATGGTTATTGCACTTTAACATACTTTTTGCACAGATTCGATGAAGTTGTGCAATCTACGAAACGAATGTGAAATTTATTGTTAAATATGGTACATAAAGAAGGCGCAGGGGGTATAAAATGGAAACACTAACTTTTACTTGTTGGTGGCTTTTAGAGAATTTTGAGAATGTTCACGGTTAATATTTAAAATTTCCGGATACGAAAAGTTTCCATTAATTGAATCGATTTTATCCACATGTATGTTAATAAAAATTTATTTTCAGTGATTTCGGTTTTGAAAACAAATTTTATTTACCAAAGAATAAAAACATTTTCATAACTGAATGTAAACATTTTGGACTCCCTTGATACTGTATTCGACTGTTAAGAAGACCTCGGAAACACTATTTTTTCTGAGCAAAATTATCGGATACCCACAAACCAAAAGAGTAAGATTTTGTTCATAATTTTATAATTTTTACTTTACTTTTCAAAACCTATATTGTTTCCTCAGAGTAATTCCTCTTGGCCCTAATACACTTCCGCCGACGTTTTTTCCAATCCTCGAAACAGTTGTTAAGGTCAATTTCCCGAAAAGCCTTCAATGCGCGTAGCGATTCACGTTTAATATCTTCATTTGACTCAAAACGTTGTCCCCAGAGCAGTCCTTTGGGTTTGCTAATAGCCAGAACTCACACGAAGCTAAATCAGGCAACCGTATTTCCCACGGTGGTTGCGGGACGATATTGGTTAAAAATTTGGCGAAAAGCTCACGAAGAATCTATGCAGTATGCAACGGTGCATTAGGGTGGTACATAAAAAACAAGATTTGTCGGCTCACGAGCCTTCGCGTTTGTAGCTTCGCGCAAACGACGCATAACACTCAAATAGTATTCCTTATTGACAGTCTGGCTGGCTGGAAGAAATTCGAAGTGCACCACATCGCGATAATCGAAGAAAACTCTCAGCACAACTTTGTTTTTTGACCTGCTTTGACGTGGTTTTTCGGCTTCAGCTCACTTTTGCTACTATATTAGGCAGATTGATCGTCTGTTTTCGGGTCTTAATATAGATCCAAGACTCAGACATCCTGGTAGTCGGAAATCATTGTTTCACAGACACCAACAACATACTGAACGTTTCGGCACCAGAATTTCGATTCCGCAAACAAAATTTAATGGAACTTCTTTGTTGGATAATTTCACTCATCGTAATGAGTTCAAGACTAGTATCGCCAAGTCTAAAACTGGAGTTGACAGAGAGTTCCTAACTGTAAGCCCCTCCGTCAACCTTTCCCCCAAGCTTTGACTCATCCGAAAAGAAGCTCACTGCCCCTCTCAACGGCTTCTTGCCACCCACAACTCCCTCACCGGTACATAGGCAGGGAAGGAACCGTCAAAGTTCGGTTCGGACTTCATGATCAAAGTGATCCGGTATGAAATCAAAGTGTATGAGGATTTCCAATTGTTTGGACATGTTTAGGAACCCAGGTTCTCGTAGCCTGATAGCAACTTTCGGACCTATACACCTGCCGACGAATACTGGGTAGTGTGTTTGTACTTGGAGCGTCATGGGGTAAGAAAACTTTGTTATTTTAGTTAAATCTACCATCTATGTGAATTGGAAATGGTTCAAAGTAAATTAGATTTAATGAAAGCTTTACTTTAGCGCCATTTATCGTGGTAAAATGCAAAGGGACACGTCCAGCAACACGAATTAAGTGGTCTCGGAGACCGTAAACTACATGGAAACAGACAGATAGATAGAAATTATTCAAGGCTTTGCTCTGTGACCATGCTGGGCGCTACGTGATCCCTGTCCATATATGTAGTTGGATCAAAGGGCCTTAAACCTGCTCCTACAAATTTCTGGGGAATCTAGGATCAGGTATTCTGGAGTTTTTAGGGTTTATAGGGGTCGCACAACCGGCAGTTTCCACAAGAGGCTATGCCCATGTTGGACAAATATTTCTTCAGCCTGCAGTCCCCAGTAAAGAGTGCGACAAAGAGACGGAATTTGTCTCGAGGGAGGTTGATCATATCTTTAAACCTTGCTAAGTTGTAACCTCCCAATAGCTGCTTGGAATAGCATATTCCTGCCAGTGCCGTTCTCTCCCCACTCTCTCCTCCGTGCGGAGCAACCTTTTTTGGTGTGGGAACACACCGCAATGCATGGTTCTGGCCCTATCATCCAGGGAGCCGCCGCAGACCTGGCTAGTTCGTTGGCCAGCTGAAAGCCGGCTGTCCTTTTATACCCTGACACCCAGATAAGATGTAGGTTGTAAACTGATAGGTGGTTAAGCCTTCTGACACACTCTTTCTGTATAAAGACATATAGCAGAGTCTTCTGCTTGAAAGATGCCTACAAAGCATCCCACTGGTACGGATAGCTTGTCTGTTCCAATGACTTCCGATGTTTTCGAGCCGTCACTGTACCACAGGAGTGTCCCTCAGTAGTAGGTCTGAAAGCACTCCATTCCCGAGAGTAACTTTACACTTTTTGTGAAGTTTAGCCACTGCGTAAGGCCGCCTCTTAACGATAGTTAAAGACCTACCGAAGATTGCGTTACCTTGGATGCCTCAGCAACCGCTCAATAAGTGACAATAGACCTTACGATCAGCCACCTGATGATACCTGGCTTGCAGGTAGTCCTAGGATATACCGGCTAGGCGTCTGCATATCATGAGTGCTTTGATGCCTCTGGATAGTGCTGATTTCACATGCCTATTCCAGCGTAAAGTTGAATCTAATGTGATGCCTATGAATTGATCTCTTTAGACACCTCAAACTCCTTGCTTCCAATTGTTAGGAGCATCAAACCCGGAAGAGATCTTTGTTTTGTAAAAGGGACGATGATTGGTTTTGACGAATTGATATTTAACCCTACCCTTAGCTAGACTTAAGCCCTTTGGACTATGTCGGAAAGAGTATTCTCAAATTTACCTCGTACCTTTTTGACAATCTTATCATACGCTTTTAGTACCAAGATGAATCTTTCTCTCCCCATCAGTGGTTTCAGCTATCCTTGTACGCAGCGGCTTATATCCATCTGCAAACACATACACAAACACACATTTTTATATAGGAATATTTAACTGATTATTAAAAAACCCACCCACGCAAACAAATAACTAAATTACTAGAATTCCAGTAATACTAAATTAAAGATAATGTAAGAGAGAACATTTCTAACTGAATTACGAAACAAACAACACAAAATACTTGTATACAGTTATACAGTTTCTTCCACTTGTTACTCTTAAATCATGATATATTGCCACCTAATGGGCAAATCAGCATGTGTTGCCGCACCGCAAGCGAACAACTTAATCCACAAAACCCGAAAAACATTAACAATTTCCAATATTACGTTATGCAAAATGTTGCAACAACAAATGGCTTCGCCATTAAGCTAAACTTTTGTGCTCGGTTACTGCCTACAATTAATATTAGTCACCAACAAGCAGAGAATGCGTAATTGAGCGCAAGCAGAGAGAAAGGGCTGCCGAAGCTAGCCAAGCAAAAAATTGGTCTGAAATTGCCGCAAACAGCAAACACATTTAAACGGGTGATTAGACAAATAAACAGACCAATTCAAAGCACAAGCAAAGCGATATACACACGCTCAAATAAACTTGCAAAGCCACAAGGGCGAGAATGGTCTGCAGTGAGGAAAGAGTGCTGGCTAAGAGGAGGATGAAGAACCGAAGATTATGATTGACGAAGTTGTGCAACAAATGGAGCTCATTATTCTCATTTGGTGTATTACAAGCCACACATCATATTCAGCATATTCAGCATATTCATCACTAAATACAGAGCTCAAGGGCACAGTGGTGCGATAACCGGAAATATGTGAATACAATTTCTGTAAGATGTGTGGGAAATAAGGATGGTTTTTTGTGCTAGTGCTGAAGCCGCATTTAACAAGAGATCAATAAACGATTGAGGTTAGAAATTATATGCGAGTATGGAACTGAATTGAGCTATTTTCAAAAAGCCTGAGCTAAATCTGATACATAATCATAATGAATGAATCTATTGAATACGAGCTTGGACTAAAGAACCATTAAAAATTTTGTAAAATTGCATTCGAGAATATACCCTACCCAAAACATACCTAATGAATAGCAGTCGAAGCTAACTTATAGTACATCAAAGCCGATAACATTAGAAATGCTATGAATAATTATAATAATTATGAATAAGGTGAGAATGGGCTGTTGGAAGTGGTTAGCGCTAAGTTCCATATTCGACTTCTTAGTGGATACCCTAGATAACGATTTTTATTATTGCATATAAAAGGTGATTTATTTCGGGGTTCCCTACTTTTTTAAAGAAAAAACACAGAAACTTCAAATTTATGTAAAATGTTTATTATTCTTCGAAAGAACATCCTTCGGCACTTATTTTTTGAAGATTACAGTATCTCTTCCAAATGCTGGCCGCGACTACGTCTCAAATAGTAAATCCATTGAGTCTTATTTTCGATAACTCGTTCGAGCATTTCGACTGGTAACTGGCGAATGACACTCGTTATGCTTTTATCCGGGATTGTTCGCATAGACTTCAGACTTTACATAACGCCACAGGAAAAAGTCTACAAGTGTTATATCACACGAACTTGCTGGTTAATCGACTGACCCAAAACGTTATATTATCTGCTCACCGAAGTGCTCTCTCAATAAATCCATTGATTGATGCGATGTGAGGGAAATGGCGCCGTATTGTTGAAACCAAATGTCGCCGAGATCACGAGCTTTAATTTCAGCCATCAAATAGACGGTTATCATAGCACAATAATGGTCGCCATTGTCGATTACGTTCTCACCGGCATTATTTTATAAACAATATGGACCTATGATTCCACCGGCCCATAAACCACACTAAATCTTTGTTTTTCCTGGATGAAATGGCAGTTCTTAAATAGCATCAGATTGTTCTTCGTCTTAATTGCACCAATTCTGCTTGTTTACATTCCGATTGAACCATAAATGGTCTCACCTCTGAACAAAATTTGCCTCCAAACCGTCGGATCTTCTTAGAAATTTTGAAGAGTCCATAGAGCGAAGCGATGTCGCTTTTGGGTACTAACTTTCAATTTAAGATCTTAACGTAAAATGCGCTAAGTCGTTCCATACATTATTCCGAGTTAATGCAAAGGTATCCGTGTTTACTCCCAGCTGCTTCACTGAATGCTGGACGTGCTCTATTCAGTCGAATATTATACAAAATTGAATGCTGGACCTCAAGATGGTGATGGTGTTGTGAATAGTACGCTCAGTAGGTTGATTATGTTTACCACAAGTTGAGTGAAGGGTGTGAAGTACATTCTTTGCAGAACGCTGGACCATTCAGCTTGAAAATTTCACACAACCTTCTTAGAAATTTTGATCATAGAGGCGAAATTTGCAAAAATAACTTCGATTTTTGAGGAAGCCTACATTTTACTTTAAATAAAAATGTTTACTACTCCTTCCATTATTACCTGTATTTCATTTATGACAACAACAATTTTTTTGGCCTTTAGACTTGAGATAATTTTAAACCGACAAATATTCCTCACCGCAATACATATTTTTCGGAACTCCTCCTGGAGATCGACTGAGGAATTAGGGGAGTCCAAAGTTTTACAGATTAAATCATTATTAGAATTATTAAAGTACATTAGATTCTGCAAATGCATATTATTTTTTTAATTATTTAAAAAAATAACTCAGCCAAAAACAGTCACAAAATCCAGCGTTTTCTCTTCTGGCGCGTGGAAACTTTAGAACTCTGTCAAGTTGAAATCGAAGACCATAAAAACAGGTCTTTTTCACTCTTGGTCGCCACACTGTTAACTTAAGAAGCGGTTCCACTGTGCAGCTAAGGCTAAGTGTCTTTCAAGCTGACCAGCTGCAAAATGTGCTGAGCTCATAAAAATGCTCAGAAACTTCAGCTCAGATGAATAGACTTATTTTTGAATGTAAATATGTGTGAGACCAAAAAGGAAGATAAAACGGTCAAGCACTTAGCAAGCTCCCATTAACTAAGAAGATTATGCAACCCTACAAAGGCACCAGCAGCTTTTACGCAACTACTTATGCTCAAATATATGAGACCGTTACCACCGCATTAAGTCCAATCCAGCAATGCTCTCAAAGCAATACTCAAACTATTCATTTACTCAAAAAGGCGAAGAAATTCATAAAATTAGTATTAAATTTGTATGAAGGCATATTGTTTTTGCTGCTGACAGGTTGGCATTAACTAAAGTAAAGGCATAAATAAAAATGTCCCTGTGAACAGAAACAGCAACACCAACAAATGAATCAACGGTAAAAATGGCATTTGTCGACTGGAAGTTGTGGTCATAGCCGGAGTGACATTAGCAATCGAATAACGTTAATTTGCCGAACTATTAAACATTTCAAATAGAGAACAGTGGAAAAACAACAGCAACACCAAGCAAAGAACTAAAGTCACAACAAAGTTATGCTCTCAATTACAAAGCACTCAAAGCTAAAATATGTTGCAAGCACTTTGAACAAACTAATGAAGGATTAAGTGGGTTAATGTGTAGTTACTGGTGGAAGCCCTCACTGATTAAACCTTTATTTAGGTATATACATCCGACTACGACAAACGATCAATAAAGTATTCTAATGCACTTATATAATATATTTCATTCGGATATCTCAGAAACTGACGAAAAAAATGGTATGAGCCATAAACAACTTCGACCAAACTCAAAACCCGGTTTTAGGCCCATAGTCTCTTAGGCAAAGTTGTTCAGAACGAACCGTAGAACATTTTCCGCATAGCCGCTTTACGTGTGTTTTTGGTTCTCTACAAATCAACCCGCTCTAATACTTATGAATGTGTGTTTAATCGCTGAGAAACCCACATCAATAATAAATAATGCAACTAATGACAACTTAAGTCAAATTGAATATGAATTAGTAGAATGACGAAAGACGAGAAAATAAATATTACCGAGAGGAATTGCACTTTATGGGTATAACATGTGTATAAACCGCATAAAAACGAGTAAACAAGAGCTAAGTTCGATGTAACCGAACATTTCTTGCTCTTGCAACTACTATTATCAGAAAGGGACTCTCTCCGAATATCTATGAAAAATCTCTCCGATTGACCGATTCGAACAATTTTTGGTCATTTGCGGACATACCTCCGAGACACTATTCGGTTTATCCGGATACATTGATTGGTTCTAGGCTTACATAAATAATGAATTATAGTCTGACTTCTGTAGCAACATATTGCAAGAATACAACAAGGAAAATCCTTAACACCGAAGATATATCCTTCACAAATAATCCAACGTTTCTTATAAGAACTTGATTACGATCATTAATTTTTATGCAGCTATACGCTATAATAGTCCAAAGTCGCAGGTTCATAGGAAAAAAGAAGTGTGCGAAATTTCAGATCGATATCTCAAAAACAGTTCACATTAGTGCAGACGAACAGGACTATATAGCCACTGCTCGACATGCTGATCATTTATACAGGGTGGCGGAAAAGTAATCCTCCTAACAGAAGATGCTATAATTTTTGCAATTGACATCTAATGTCAGTTCTGTTTTGACATTTGTGTAGTAAACACATGCGAAATACACGTAAATAAACAATGATACGCTACACTGCTCTAGAACGCGTGTTATTGGTGACTATTTACTTGACCAATAATCGGTCGGTGACTTTGGCGCAACGTGAACTTCGTCGCAGATTTCTTGGCCGTCCGACGCCTACTGCGACGTTTAGCCGCTCGCCTCGAAGAGACTGGCACAGCACGAGATGCTGCCAGGCGTGGCAGACCCCGGAATAGCCGCTCGGCAGGGAATATTGCTGCTGTTGCCGAGGATGTCATGGAAGCGCCTTCGACATCGACCAGAAGACGTGCCACGCAAATGGGTATCAGTCGACGGTGTTTACAGCGAATTCTGGTACAAAGTTTGAAGATGTTTCCGTACAAAGTCCAGACGGTGTATCAGCTGCTAGCTGCTGACCGTCAGTCGCGTCTAATATACGCTCAAGCCATCCTTAATCACCACCAAGAGGAAGCTGAATTTTCATCAAAAATAATCATGAGTGTAAAGCCCATTTTCATCTTAGCGGGTACGTAAATAAGCACAATTTACGCTTCTGGGGCACTGAACCAGTATAACCCACGAAGAGCCATTACACCTGCTCAAAATCAATGTATGGCGTGCTGTTTTCGCTGGAGGAGTCATCGGACCTTTTTTCTTCGAAGATGTCGCGAGCCAAACGGTCACTGTGTGTGGTGAGCGCTACAGAGCAATGTTCAACGAGTTCTTTTTGCCACAACTTGATGAATTGGGATTGAAAAACATGTGGTTCCAAAAGAACGGTGTACATGATATCATATTCTTGACTTGATGTAAAAAAATTTAAAAGACTAAATAAAAATAATTCACAAGCAGAATCAAAGTCATTCAAAGTTTTCATTAAAAAAAAAATTACAGCCAAAAAACATCGGAAGGTTATTTTTTATTATAAATATTTTTTATGGTCTACGTTGCATCCTTTTAGGTGTTACAAACTTCGTGGCAAACTTAATATATCCTAGTCAGTATATGAAAGTGGTTCGGTTAGAACGCTGTGTCCAATATTCGGTCGACTTTAGGAGAAGCGATAATTCGAGCAACTATCTATCGGGTTCGCATCACATTTCCTCTACTGGATAGTGTGCCTCCTCAGAGAAGCCGCACAATGCGTACCGAAGCAGAGTATCGAAGTATACATACTAGTCCATTCATCATCGCGCACTACAATTGGGGCTGAGTTCATTCCTTTATAGATTTTGCAGAAGGATCTTGGTTTGCGGGCTTACTAAATCCAACCCGTGCAAAAATTGAAGTCGACCGACCATCAAGCGTGTCGCACGTTGCGTGTGCTAGATGGGCATGGATCCCGATTTTCACAAGAAAATTTGATGAGCGATGAACTCGTCCTTATTGGTTGAATGGGTGTGTTAATAAATGAAAATGTCGCATTTGTAGTAAAATCAATGCACAAGCCATAGTTGAAACACCGTTTCTTCTAAAAACAAGGCACTGTTTGTGGTGTTCTATGGACCGAAGGAGTAATTGGTCCATATTTCCTCAAAAATAGAGACGACCATTATGTTATAGTCTAGTCTAATATAGGAAACGTTATGTAGCCATGAATAATGACTTTCTGTGACTGAATTGGAGGGTTTTGATGTGAGCGATTTTGGTTTCAACAAGACGTCGCTACATACCATGCAGCCAACGAAACAATAGTTTTTAGTGAAGGAATCTTTTGATGACTGCCATATATCGCGTCGTGAACCTGTGGTGTGGCTTCCAAGGTCGTGCAAGTTAAAACCGTTGGACTATTTTGTGTGGGTTTAACTACGCAGATAAGCCCGAGATGATTGAAAAATAGAGAGTAGAATATCTGGGACGTTAGTAGTGACATACATTGCAGGAAAAAATGGCGCAGAAAAAAATGGCGAAAATGAGGCCCCTCGGCAGGAATTTTTTAAAGCCAAAGGCGGTCACTTGCCTTAAATCGTTTTTAGTGCACAATGCGCCAAGGTCGCGTTTAAAACCGTCTTACATCAAGCGACCAGTATGATATCTGGTCTTATGCCGCCGCACTTAATGCCCTCAGAGCTAAATAGAGTCTATCAATGAATAGGCGGCTAATGGCTGATGATCAAAAAAAAGAGAGGGGCAAGATCAAAAAATGACAAGGGCAATGGGATGCGATACAAAAAGAAGCGTCCATGTTCCTAGCCTCATTAAGAACGCAACAGCCTGGTTTAAGAGACAACAATTCCTGATGGGCCATGACTGCTTCAGGGAGTAACTCCATGGATTCATCATGACAACACAAAATGTTATATATGCAACAGTGTCAATGACAATTAGGAGCATATCTTTTTCTTCTGCCCGAGATATGTAGTGGAGAGAACTACAATCGAACGAATAGCAAACCAAAGGATGACGCCCAACAACTCTTATAAGTCATATGCTGCAATCAAAGTTACCATGGGCGAAAATGAAAGAGAGGGCCGTAAAAGCAATTCAAGAACTTAGGATAAAAGAACGGTAGCAGAGCAGCGTAAAACCAGCTGAATAAACTCGCAGAGAGTTTGTGAAGAGGCAGTCCAGCTTGGTCCTGCGAAGTAATGTTTAAGGACGGTAACGCAGGTCAACTACAAGCTAAAGCAGCCGGCGTTAAGGGTTTAGCACGTAGCGGTACTACACCGCAAGTCCATTAAAGATAATACTAACTGGATGTGGATCCGAAAGAGGTGTTTCCTTAGCGGGCAATATGTATCGTGTATGCTGTCTTTCTACCTTTCTATAGCGGGGGCAGTTTGGAAGATTTTCCTTCCGAAACAAAAAAAAAAAATTCAAATATATGTGCATAAAAAAATCTACTAATAACTCAATTGTGGAAGAAGGCAATATCTTTTGTGCCAATTTTGAACAGAATTCACCAAAAAACTTTTTGGATGAAGCTATATGCGATATCTGCTTTGGATCAACCACAAATGCCAATTCGATACGCTCTTTCTCTGGTTACTTTTATCTAAAATGAGTGAAATAAAGATCCGTTTTCATAATTTATTGAACCTCTCTGTCGATCATCAAACCTAAACCGTCAATTTTAGTAGAAATAAATAATATCGTTACGCAGGCATAATCTAGCTACAAGATAGATGAACATACAGACACAGATATCTAAGGCAATGAAGCAGCATCTGTGACTAACATGTTTTCGGAAAGCCAACATACAAGGTCTGTCGCAAGAGAAACAGGACTGTATATTTTGATTCAAAGCAGTTTCCTTGAGCTTCGATACAGTGTTATCGGTCAATTAGCATTTCAAATGAGTGTTTAAGGTCATTTTTCGGAATGCTCTTGAGAATATCGGTCGTCGCCTTTTGGATAACTGAAATGTCCTGAAACCAGTGTCCTTTCATGGGCAAATAAAGTTTTCCAAATACATAGGTAAAAATCACAGGGTGCCAGATCATGTGAGTAGGGTGAGTGATTACTGGTTAATATGGAGTTTTTTGTGAAAAAATCAGTGACAAGCGTCAACCGATGACACGGCGCATTATCGTGCAACAGGCGCCAGGACCCTGCCACACGGTATTGTGGTCGAGCACGACGAATGTGTGACAAAAGACGCTTCATAACACCAAGGTAAAACACGGCATTAATCGTTTGGCCAGGTGGGACGAACTCTCGGTGTACAATACCCTCGGAATCGTGAAAACAAATCAGCATTGTCTTTATTTTTGACTTCTGAAGACGACCGACTTCTGATCGTCACAGAGGTCCTCACGACCTTCTTGGAATCGCTTAAACCACTCATGCACATTACTACGGGATAGGCACTGATCACCATAAACTTTTTTCATAATTTGAAATGTTTCAGTAAACGTTTTCCCAAGTTTAAAACAAAATTTAATATTTGCTCTTTGTTCAAAATGCATTTTACGACCGATGACCAAAAGCTGCTGTCACTTTTTGATCGATAACATCGATTGTAGTTATCTAATTGTCTTAAAATTTTTACGAAATGTCAATAAGAGATAAGAATTTTTATTTCATATACCTACCAATAGGTGGCGCCATCAGAAACAGTTATATTTAAAAAGTTCTGTTTCTTTCGCGACAGACCTTGTAGTTTTAAAAGTTTCGGAAAACTAAAGAAAAGAAAAGCAAAGTAAAAATTAGTATTATCCACCAATACTAAAAGAATAACTTTGCTGCCTGTTATGGAAATGTATTAGAGAGTTTTTTTTTCAAAGAAATTTATATCCCTTTTTTGTATATGAATTCGGAAAAAATTTAATCGAGTTTTTTTTACATTTTCGCACAAATAGTAAGTGTTTCTCCTAAGTTTTCTGAAAATTTGAATATTATGTAATAAATTTGCGCTGTAATCAAATATTTATAGAACAATGTGAACATTTATTTAAGCTTTTTTGTGTTATTGTAATCAGTAGCGTTCATTTTTCACCTTCATGCCGCGTCATAAATTGCCTTACCAAGCAATATCAATTTGAATATTAAAACTACCGCCTCCACACACACTCAAATGTTTATACCTTCGTGTGTGTGTGTGTAGTCCATGTCAAATATGGCACGATTGCAACATTAATCTCGAGCGCCTTTAACAGCGAACTATACGAGTGTGTATGTGTGTGCCTAGGTGTAGTGTGCGCTCACAGTTATCTGCAAAATCCATTTATTATACTACGATTGCCAAGCCAAAGGCCGACACCTGTAGTGCCTGTCATTATTTATATATACATATACATATATGAACCAACGGTGCATATGCCAGTCGCCCTGTGTGGTTGTGTGTGTTCGCGTGTTATTATAAAAAATTACTTTCACAATTTTCGCTCGGCTTCCACTGCAGCTGTACTCGCCTCACATGCAATTCTGAGGGGTAGGGCGTGACCTGCATAACGACTCACAAGTAGATTTCTATATTGATAATACGCAGTTGAGACTCTGTCATGTTGGTGACCCACTCAGCTGGGGCCAGCAAATAATTTTGCAACTGAAAGTGGGTGTGTCTGTATGCATGCGCGCGTGTTTTCTTCGGAGCCAAGTGTATGGCAATAATATGAGATGGTAGCTGCCGATACTGTTGCGCCCAGTGTCTCGCCCGTCTGTGACTTAATTAAAACGACAAAGCCTTTTGCAGTCGGCAATGCAAGCGCTCCTGCAATACACATACCATACATACATTTGGGTAGGAAACTACTGTGCCATACATGTATATACATACACATATTAACAGGGTGTAACTATTCAACTGTAGGAAAGTGACCAGCTTCTGACAATATTTTGAAATCTGAATAGAAAGTTATGAGACTGTCGGTTTTCAATGCTCGAGCTTGTGAATTTGAAATCGTAGCCTAAGTTAAAAATCATGCAATATTTAAATGGACCTGAATTTTCACGCTAACCATAAATATCACTAGTTATTTATCATCTGGACTACGAAAACCAAAATAGTAATCAAAGCGAGGCCGTCATTAGACCCTATATATATATTATAATGGAGATCGGGAATACCTACCGTTTTTGAGACAGCTCATAAGTCACTTACTTCTTATACCATAGATACCATATTATACCGTTATATAAAATATTATTATTCCTAACAAACTCTACAGCTTTCCTCCTTGGGGTCCTATTTACGTCAAATCTAAGCATATTTTTATTCCATCTTTAGCCGTCACTCGCACTTCAATGATAGGCGATATAGAATGGTAATTATATTGCTTACCCTGAACAGGATATATTAAGTTTGCCACACAACTTTCAACAGCCAGAAAGACACATCGTAGATCCTATAAAATATACTATATAAATAAATTACGAGCTGAATCTATTCAGCCATGTCCGTCTATCTTTCAATCTGTATATATTCTGTATATATGCAAAACAGTCCTTCAGTTTATGAGATATCCATCTCTTCCTTCTAAAGAAGCTGCTCGTTTGTCGGAACCGTCGATACTGGACCACTAAAGTACTTGTATATAGCTGCCATACAAGCTGAACGACCAAAATCAAGTGCTTGTATGAAAATTTCCTTAATTTGACGCGATAAATTTACCAAATTTGGCAAGGATTATTGTCTAAGGCAGCGCTGCAACTTTTAAACTAATATTTTTCGATCGGTCTGTTATTTAATATATCTGCCATCAAACTGAGCTCTCAATTTCTAGTTTTTGGATGAAAACTTCTTTATTTTTGAAAGATATTCTAGCTTGTGCATAATCGTAATTAAGGTTTTTCTTGTTTTTATTACCTGCAAGGTGTGTGTTTTAGATTATCACGAAATAATTCAGAATAAATCCATTGCTTTTTCGATAAATGACTTTAGTAATCAAGTAAGTTATCTCACATTGTCTACCATATGTGGGATAGGGTTACGCGACTAGCGTTAAAAAGATGCGATTTTGTTTAAAAAAAATATTGTCAGACACACGTCAAAATTGGACTACAGCAAAGCGAAAATCTGCCATATTTTATTGATGTCGTTAGATAAAGGCGAAGAAGCAAGTTAAGCAGTATAGATACTGTTTATGGTCCTATAACTACTACAGGAGTCAATTATATGAAATTTTGGTTACATTGATTTCGTTCCAAAGAGTTTGTAATCAATGCTGCTGTAAGCACTGGAAGATCAACTGTGGAAAATATTGGTAACCATCCGACCATCAGGTAAACATTGCTTCGATTACCCAGGAGCTAAGCATGGTATCTAAAACCTTCATAAGCCTGGTTATAAAAATGGCATGAAAATATGCAAAAAATGTCATGAACGCATCAAAACTGCTGAACTTCATGAAACGGTTCATCATTGGTACTTCTCGGACGCTGGTTGTTAGGAAGGCAGCGAGTTGGAATCATCCAGGTACTTGCTCCTCCGTTGTCCAGGCTTTTCAAGACTGAGGTTGCAACATCTCGTCAGTCGTATCTTCGGCATAAAAGAAGACTTGTCCGCATATCCGATATCATATCGATACTGCCATTAACCGTTTCAACAAACTTGTGATAGAGAGCGCTTTGCCAATTTTTAATGCTGCTATATAAAAGGAGTTCAAAGTTCCACAGAGAACCGGCGTTCTAATATGTCCAAGTGAAACCCCCTTGAGGATCGACCTCTTAAAATAAGCGAACCTGGTTACTTGTGATGAAAAGCAGGTCACTTACGACAACTTCAAGCGAAAATATTCGCGGTCGAATTGCGCCCAGCCGGCACGAAGGGTGGATAGAATAACAGAAAGGGTTTGTTGTGTGTTTGATGGGATTGGCAAAGTATCCTCCTCCTGAATACGGATCTTTATTCGCGACAATTAGACCGTATGAAGTAAGTAATGTGCAGAAGTGAACAGCTTTGGCCAAAAAGAAAGAAATTTCCTCTCAAGCCACGCCTGATCGATAGTGACTCGCCAATAGTGTCATTAGCTTTGTATGCATAGTTTGGCGCTGACATCAGATTATACTACCTGTTACAAAAGTAATGAATCTTTTGCTACACCTTATATATTCCCACATTATTTGAAAAATCCGAGATAAAAACTTGTAAAACCTCAATTTCAGCTGAATAACCAAAATAGACTGAAAGAAGTAGGCACAATGCAAGAACGATTTACTTAAATTATAATTATCATTTCTGAGCTGAACAAAGTAATAGACTCTCAAGGTTGGCAGTGAACACCGCGATTTTTGACAACTTAAGAGGGGAGCCTGCTTTAGAAACTTCAAAAAATCGATATTTTTTTTTTTGCTTAAATCTCTTTAAAAATAATCTAATAATATGTCCCCAAAGTTTCAGAAGGGAATACGAAATATTTTCGAAGCTAAAAGGGAAATAGTGACCGAGCGTCTAGCAGATACATATGTATATGAGCTATTGGGCAGAAAGCGAAAACTTTGACGAGCAATTTCTCGGTTTTTTATTTTTACGATTTTTCTTAATTGGCGGGCAGGATAGAACCACTTTTTTCAATTTAAAAAAAAAATGTTGAATTTTACACTTTCTTTTTTTTGGAATTTTCTTAGTTTAACTAGAGGATAAGTTATTAACAAATATGAATCCCTGAATTTTCTGTTTCCGATAGAAATTGCGACCTGCATCCTGCCCGCCGTCCGACAAATGCACATGCAAGATGCATCGGGCAATTGTTTCCTAAAGGCAGAAAATCAAAGATTTCGTATCCAAAAAGTTTGTGAATGATGTTTAAATATATAACTGTAAAGTGTAGAAATTTCGCTTGAGTCACTTATTTCTTTCCCTCCCGAAAAAATCCTCAAAAAAATCGATTTTTTGAAGCCTCTAAAACAGGCTCCCCCCTTAGAGCTTTTACTTGCTATAATGCCTCTGAGCATTGTTTCAGAGGTGAAAACATGAGTTAGTCCACGAGCTTGAAAAGATGCATTTCGGCAAAGAAAAACTCCACTTAGTTTTCCACCACACTATTTAAGTATCAATGCAGCCTTATCGTAACACCCTTTATATGCTTACTGAAGTCATGTACAATGCAAAATGTTAACATTGTATAGTTACACAACTGTTGCGCATGTAACGGTATGCGTGCGTGCCACAAGTGCACTGGCTGCCAGTTGCTGTGTGAGGTTACGTATACGCCATGACACATGCACAACAAATATTTAGTATCCGCTATTCTGTGTGCCATTCATCTTGCTCAGCGCTATTGCACGTTTTATGTTCTATTTTTATTTGTCCCTTTTGTTGTTGTTGTTGTTGTTGTTTTCATCCTCTTTGCACATTTCATATCATCCTGCAGTTGCTTGTTAAAGGCGCGTAAATAGGAAATGCACTCATGCAAGCAAATTATAAGCCATTGTTATCCTTTCCGCCATCGCCCTTCAACCGACCCTCACCCGCCCTATCTGCAGCACGTTTTTGTTTGCGTTTGTTGTTGTTGTTGTTGTGCGCGCAGGATGCTAGTTCATTTTACATGCGCAATTCATTTATTATTATTCCATTTTTTTCCTTTCTCCTTCCGTGCATTTAAGGCTAACGCTGCGCATTTAATGGCATTTGAATAACTATGAAGGTGTTAGCCATCGCCTGTTTTATTCAGTACTTTGCTCCCACTGATTTATTACCTTCGTATATCGGCAAGAGTGTACTTAAGGGAGTTACGTTTAAAATAAATTGTGTGCGAATTAGATATGCAGCGATTAATAAAACAGTATGTAATGCAGCGTTTTTGATTCAAATAAAATAAAAACCAATAACTGAGTTTGAGATAATGAAAACAAGCTGCTTTGTGTCGCTGAAACTAATGGATAGGGATAAGGAGTTTTAACGTACAGGGTGACAAGCGAGTTGAAATTCGACTCAAATGCGGGCATTTTTCAGTGATTTCGTTTTCAAATAAATAAGTAGTTACAACATGTAAATAGTAGTAGTCGCCGATGATAGTCCTTTAGTTTCCAAGATAGTTAAAAAACAATTATTCTATGGGCATCCCTTGCCAGCCGACTATTGCATTTTTCCACGCTTTAGAGCCGTTTTTACCGTGTACCATCGGATGACTGTCAATTGGACTTATAAAGGGGAATGATTGAGTAATTTCTCATCCATAACACTGGCCTGCACTCCTTTTGGTGCCTAAGATTTTATACCTGATTTTGGATGTATTTTGTGAGTAGATAGGATAAAACAAGTCACATTTTCCATATCAACTCTTGTTCATAAGAAAGAAGAAAAAAACATGCGCGCAGAGCTGCACCAAACCAAAAAAATTTTTTTGTAGGCCAGTGTTACCAAATATCGCTGCAAAAACTCGGGTTTATTACGCTAGAACACCTCCAAACACTCCCCCGAATTATCAACTCGTCGTAGTTATACCCTGAACAGGGTATATTAAGTTTGTAACACCCAGAAGGAAGCGTCGGAGACCCTATAAAGTATGTGTATGAATGGTCAGTATGTTGAACTGAGTCGATTTTGCCATGTCCGTCTGTCTGTCCGTCTGTCTGTTTACATACATATATACATACGTACTAGTCCCTCAGTTTTTAAGATATCATTTTGGAATTCTACAAACGTCATTTTCCCCTCAAGAAGCTGCTCATTTATCGGAACTACCGATATCGGACCACTATAACATATAGCTGCCATGCAAACCAAACGATCGAAATCAAGTTCTTGTATGGAAAACTTTTGCATTTGAGGTGGTATCTTCACAAAATTTGGTATATATTATTTTCTAAGGCAACAATGTAATATCCAAAGAAATTGTTGAGATCGGCTAACTATAGCATATAGCTTCCATATAAACTGAACACACAGTTACTAAAAGAAATGCACCTGCGAAGGGTATTTTAGCTTCGGTGCAGTTAACGTTTTTTCTTGTTTTTGGTTAAAAGTGAACATGCGCTGCACACATTTTGCACAGAGTTTTTTCATACTCAAATATTCATCAATGCTATGATGCATACGGCCAGTTGATATCTTTAGAGTGCCTGCCATCTCGAACAACTTCACTTTGCGGTCACCCAAAATTAACTTGTGAACTTTTTTCATGTTGCCGTCGGTAGCTACATCTTTTGGGCGTCCAATACGTTCATCAACTTCGGTCCCCATTTCATCACGTCCACAATTAGCATTACAATTCTTTTTGGTTGAGTTTCCTGCGGCTGTGTTCGGAAATACGACATTAAGGCAACTTTTTGCTTCAACTGCATTTTTCTCGACACGCGAAATTGTTTTTACCCATTTTTGCACAATAAGAAAAGTGGCTGCACTCAAAATGGTATAGTCCACAAACGAATGATCCGACATCTGCCATACGCGCCTTTTGAAGGTAAGGATTGATTTAATTTCAGTAGTGCTATCTCAGTGTCTGGCGGAGTCTTTCAATTGACTTTTATTGTTGATGGTATTTTAGGTACCTTAAAGGAGATCCGTGAGAATATTTTTCTGTTAGCAATATGTAGTAATGCCAAAAATCAATAAATCGAGTCAATAATACACCCATCTCCGATATACGCGCGTAGTTCTAGTTTTATTCGTCACATCTGGTCACGCTATACCTTTTTGGAAAGCTCATTTCACGCGCTAACAAGTGTTTGATTGATTGTCGTTTCTTTTAAGTCGTTCGTGAGTTGCAGCGTCGCAAACATGGAGCAAAATAAAGAGAAAATACGGCATATTTTACAGTACTACTACGATAAAGGCAAAAATGCATCTCAAGCCGCCAATAAAATTTGTGCAGTTTATGGACCCGATACAGTTTCCATTTCCACCGCACAACGATGGTTTCTATGTTTTCGTTCTGGTGTAGAGGTGGTCGAAGATGCGCTACGCTCCGGAAGGCCTGTCGTCGAAAATTGCGATGAAATCTCTGAATTGGTCGAAAGAGACCGGCGTAGTAGCAGCCGTAGCATCGGTCAAGAGCTGGACATGAGTCATCAAAAATTCATTTCAATTTCAATAAAAAAAAACAATCAATAAAAATACCGCAAGACTTTTTTGACAACCCATTATTAGTTTTGTTCACCTATAGGTTGCAGGTATTACCTAAGACTAAGAGAGAAAGATATTGGGATATATATACTATATATAAATGATCATGATGACAAGAAAAGTTGAAATCCGGTTGACTGTCTGCCTGTCCATCCAAGCTGTAACTTGAGTAAAAATTGAGGTATCGTATCCATATATCTCCAATAACCTAAAACCTACAAAGTACCATAACGAAGCTCTAAATTAAGATGCAAAACTGTAATTGGAAACAGTAAATTGCAATAGAAAAAACCACCCTTATGCAAAAAAGTTTGAAGAAATCGACGTATTGTTCAAAAGTGTACAAAAGCGTTTTGCCAAAAGTGAAAGCAAAAATAAGTGATCAGCGATGGAATTTAAACGTGATAGTGTGATTACTTTATATTTAGCTGGAAAATCACAGCCAGCAATTGTTCGTGAGCTCAAACATCTTAATGTGGATAAAGTTTTTATTTATCGTACCATCACTCGTTACAATGATACTGGCAGCATCGCAAAACGCCGTGGAGGTGGTCATCAAAAGACTGCAACACCACGTGAGATGGTTCGGAGAGTGAAGAAAGTGAAGTGACTTGAGCGAAATTCACGACGACGTGCCCATCAAAGAACTGAAAATATCCTACCGCAGCATACGACGCATATTGAAAAATGAGCTCAAGGTCAAGCCTTACAAGTTCCAAAAGGCCCATGATCTCACTCCGAAGCACTCACTCCAACAAGTAACACTTGAGAGAGCGAATCAGTTGCTTCGCTTGGCCGAAAGCGGTCAAATTCCGAACATTGTTTTTTCTGACGAAAAAATTTTTCTAATTGAGCAATTCGTAAACTCTCAAAACACTAGGGTTTACATAGTTGACCGACCGTTCATACGAGCATCTATTATAAGTCATCGGTTGGCCACCAGGAGGCAGCAATTGTCACAAATAATGGTTTGGACCGCTGTCACCGCAGATGGGCTCTCTCCAATTGTTTTCATCGAGCCTGGCGTCAAAGTAAATGCGACATATTATCGGGAAAGTGTTCTGGAGGCTGCTTTGAAGCCGTTGGCAAACAAACATTTCGGTCGCAAACCATGGACGTTTCAACAAGACTCAGCACCGTCTCACAAAGCGCGATTGAACCAAGAATGGCTGGAAAACAACGTTCCGAACTTCATTACGACCACACAATGGCTCTCGAATCCACCAGATGCGAATCCAATGGATTATTCTCTCTGGGTCAATTTGGAGAGCAAGGTGCGAAGTAAAAAATACACCAGTCTCGAGATGCTGAAGAAAGCTTATTGTCCGTGAGTGGGCCAAAATACCGGCAAGTCACATTCGGGCAGCTTGCGATTTTTTGATCGTCTCAAGGCCATAGTTAAGGCAAACGGTGGTCATATCGAGCAAGAGTGGATTGGTCCTGAATTTATGATTATTTTCACACATTTTGTTCTTTAAAATAATTTTAATTAACACTTCGAGTGCCGGACCCTGTAATATTACATGTAATTATTTTCATTCAGCCTCAGTACCACTGACAAACAAAATTACAAGCAAACTGGTGAAACTAATAATAGCGTTATCAAATCAGCCGAATACACTGGCGTCCAGATTTCCTTGAAAAGTTATATTATAGCCCGATTTTGATAATTTTTGTGTAGATTAATAAATATCTGAAGGGCACCACTTTCGCAAATATTTCTCCCGATATATTTATTAAAGTGGTGCTAAGCCCATTTCCTTCTTTATACCTCTTCTCCATCATCTGGGTTGTGAATCTGTATTTTTTGAGTTACACGCGATCTCCGACAGTCGCAATACACAAAAGTTTCTCCGCAGCTGCAGTGATTCCGATCTTCTCCGTAAGTGCCACTTAAAACAATTTTCTGCCAAAAAATATGACTATCATAATCCGAAAATTGACAAAGATACTTTTAAAGAAAAGGTTTAATTTTACGCATAATTTTTGTTTTAATCGCAGTAGATTTGCTCAAGGACCACCGTGCATGGCATTTCTGATATATCGTAAGGCATTAAGACTTTGTGTGCGCGCTCAATTTCGAACGAATATCTAAGAATGACTGCAAATTTTCTTATGGAAGAAATTATTATGTAACCATTTACTTGTGCTTTTGTATTAATGCTCTGCAAACACTTTCAGAATATGTGGCGCTGCAGTGTGTGCCGACGAAAGATGGCGTCGCGTGTGTGCATCCCACAGGACTCAACCGACTCTATGTTGGACGTGCCCGTGCTGGAAGCGCTGCAGCGACGACACTCCGATGCCAAGCTCGGCTCAACACAGACATTGGCACCGGCAAACGGCACCGCATTGGCGCCGCCACGCAGCCCCGAATGCCGGCGGCATTCCGACGTCTCACCCGCCTCACTCAAAGAACTGGAAAAGGTAAGCGATGTTCCAACAACATCAACAACTGTGTGTGTGTCTGCCGCTGTAGTGCTTGCGTCTTGTTACATTTAGTTGTTGCAATAAGAAACGCTTAGTTTGTCTTCTTAGTTGGCTTTGCTTTGTTTGAGTTGAAAATTGTGTTGTGTTGTATTGTGTTCGTTTATGTTCGTTCGTCAACTAAGTTTGTGTTTGCGTTTGGGTGAGTGTGCAAAAGGAGTGGGCGTGTAGAAGCGTGCGAAACCTCAGTACTCACTCTCCGTACCTTCCGTACCTTTTTCGTACTTTTCGTACCGACCTAATGTGTAATGTACATAATCACGCGATGCCACGCGCCAAAATAACCGTAAACGCTACACACCACCACCACCACTCTCGTGTAATCCACACCCACCCACACCCAACCCACAACCTGTACATGCAAAATGCAGTTGAAGGGCAATAAAACACCGGGCGGTGATTTGGACTTTCGTAAGGGTGGACGCAGCATGGCGCCGAGCCGTTCATCGAGCCCGCCACGGCAATCGGACCTGGATCAACAGCTACCGTTCGGAGCGCCGCTGTCGCGCATGGCATCACGACGGGGCTCGCGTGTGGCGCGCCAACACAGCTATGATGATGAGATGAACAGTGCGAGTATGGCAGCGGCGGGAGCGGTCGGGGCAGCTGGCGGTCTGGGCGCGGCAGCGGCTGGTGCACTGGGCATGATGGGCGGCGATCCCGGACTCGGCATACCAGCTATGCCAAGAAGGTTAGTTTAAGCAGGTGAACTCTAAGCGACGACTTTGACTCAACTGTCATTTCCTTGTTCTCTAGGAAATCCGCTTATGACGTCTTTGCGCCCAATCTGCTACAGAGTGCGACTCCTGCGACAACGCAACTTCAACGATCACCCGGCGATGGTATGTCGC
Organism: Bactrocera tryoni; assembly: GCF_016617805.1. Taxonomy (NCBI): domain Eukaryota; kingdom Metazoa; phylum Arthropoda; class Insecta; order Diptera; family Tephritidae; genus Bactrocera; species Bactrocera tryoni. The sequence goes on from NC_052503.1 coordinate 48,090,319, forward strand.
CACAAATTGCTCTACCTGGTTCGCGGCGACCCTCCTTCCGTGTGCCACATCCGTCTGAGGATCTGCAAAACGACGAATCGCCAAGTCCTGATAAGGGCAGCCCTGTGCTTACCGTAGATGATGACAGACGCATACGTCGACGTGGATCACAACTGTAAGTACAAGCCGAGAACCTTTAAAAATATTACTGCTCTTGAGGCTCTTTGAAAAGTGAGCTTTTGCAGCTGCGTGAGTTGTAAATTTTCTAACCTACTAAAGAAACAAGTTCGATTCGCTTGTGTCTCGCTACAAGAGTCTTAAAAACTTTGATTATTTAAATTGACCTTTCGTAACACTACTATAAAGTAATTCAAAGCCAAAGTGAAAATAGCGAAAAAGCCTCAGAACATGTTTCAATTATATTTCATCCACATTTAATTTCATATTTTCTTAAAATCCGTCTGAGCTATATTTTAATCGGCAAATCCGTTCTTAGTCCCGATTTGGCGGCGCTGCAGCAACGCGGTGCATTACCAACCAATCTGCCCGCCACTATACCACCTCCAATCGCTTCTTTCACCGGACCCAATTTGGAGGATCTCGAGGCTCCACGACGTCAAACATCGATGGATGGTGAAGCCATTAAAATTGTCATACACGATGTCGACTCGGGACCCATTTGCTCGTCGAAACGTAGAATTGTACTACGCAGAGATCCCACGGACAAGGCACATCGCAGTGAGTACTAATCTTTATGATCAAATTAAATGAGATATTTCGAGGTAAAATATAAAAAAAAAAAAAACAAAATTGCATCGAAATATAATTTTAAGGCTTGAAGGATATTAGACATCTCCAAAATTATAGCTCTAAACTCATAGCTCACGTAATTTCAAACTGAAATAAAATAATTTAGTTGCCAAAAGCTGCTGGAAAGATTTCTTACATTTGGTTACTCTATAACTACGCAAAGTATTGATTAATATATTTCACATATAAAAGCTTTGCATATTTATGTCTTTTAGAATAAGACCGATCCTGTTACATTCGCTTAGAACGCCGATACATTGTGACAATTTCGGCTAGCTCTCTCGGTGTGCCCTAAGTATGTCTGCCGAGCTACTATTTCACCCTCAGTCTTACAAAAGCAAAATGTAAATGAGATGAGCTTATCATCTTTACAGATTCCATTGATTCCGTTAAGGCCAGACATCCTAACGAATCTGATATTGAAGCAACTTGATGCTGTCGATGGTGAGGATTAACAATCCTTCACTCACTATGAGCACACAGACCTGGTATTACCGGTCTGTTAGCGGAGGTCAGGTTAACATCCCTGACTCAACATTCTTTCTATAAATTAAGTAGAATTGGTCTTTATTAATTTTAATTAATTTGTTGTCAGTTCTCTTAATTTATAAAAATCCAGTTTTATTTTGACGAAAGCTTTTAATATAACGAACTATTACAATCAAGTTGAGTGAAATCTGGGTTAATTTAACTCAATTTAGTTGTGCCTAGAGTAATTCCCTTCAACTCAATTCTCTCGATTTAATTTGTTTTTTCGCTATAGTCTATTTTAATCCGTTAAGTAAATTAAATTTGACTTAATTTATTAATGTTGACTCAATAAAAGCGAGATTTAATTAGCTCTATTATGGAAAAACTGAATCACTCACTTTAATTGACTAATTTGCGGCAGCATTTGAAAGATTCACTTGAGATGAGTTGAATTAAATGGTTTGTCCGTGCAAAGTTGATCTTAAAATCAGTTAAATAATACGAATTTCTGGTATCTCTTTGATTAAGTCAATTAGCTGGCCAAATTTCAAGATCAAAATCTTGGTCTAACTTATTTGTTATTTTAGTTATATTTAGTAAATTTTCGCCCACATCAACTCAAAATTATATAAAAGTAAATTCAGTTCAATTTAGTTTAGGACAGCTAAAAGCCTTCTCACGCAAGAATTAATTAAACAATTAACCCTTTAATATAGATCAATTTAAAATAAAAACAAATATTATTTTGCTAAATTAATACTTAATCAATAGAAATCAAGTTGAAACTGGATTGCAAACCTGTAGGTTGTTAACCAAGCTGTAAATTTCCTTGTGTGCAATGATCAAGCAATCAGCTGTTGAAATTAATCATTAGAAGAAATGTAAAATGAAGAACGCAAGCAATTATAACAACTGATAGGTTATCGAGTAGCTGTTCGAAAAGCAAAACTGGTTTCACAATTATAATATTAATGTACTAAAGGGTGGTTCATTACGAGGTTCCCTATTTTTATTAAGAAGAAACGCAGAACTTCACATTTAATGAGGAATGTTTATTATCCAAAGAACATTCTTTGGCATTTATTTTTTGAAGATTAACTCTTTCAAGTGTTGACCGTGGCTCGTTCGAGCATTTCGACTGGTAACTGACGAATGACACGCATGATATGTTTCTTCAAGGCCTGAATCGAAGCGGGATTGTCCGCATACACTTTAGACTTTACACATCCCCACTGGAACAGTCGAACTGTATGTCTTGGTGGTTAATCGTCCGGTCAAAAACGTGAAATAATCTGCTCACCGAAGTGTTATCTCCATAAATCCATTGATTGACGAGATGTGTTGGAAGCAGCGCCGTCTTCCTGAAACCAAATGTCGCCGAGATCTCGAGCATTAATTTTAGTCATCAAATAGTCCGTTATCCTGGCGCGATAACTGGCGCCATTGATAGTTACCTTCTTACCGACATCATTTTTCGGTCCATATGATGATTCCACCTGCTTACAGACCACATCAAACCGTGAATAAAACGACAGCTCTTGAATCTCTTCTGGTTGCTTTTCGTCTCAAATGCAGCACATGTCCTTGTTTACACACCCATCGAGCCAGAAATGGGCCTCAACTCGGAACAAAATTTCGTTCGAAAATGTCGGATCTTCTTGGAACTTTACAAGACCCCGTAGAGCGAAGCTATGTCGCTTGGGAATGTTGAGCAGTTTCAGTGCTTGCAAAATTGCTTCTTGATTTGTACGCTTTCAATTTAAAATCTCGACGCAAAGCGCGCCAAATCGTTCCATACGTCAATCCGAGTTGCTGGGAACGGTGCCGAGTCGACTCTCCACGGTCTTCGTGTACACTCTCAGCTACGGCTGCTATATTTTCTTTACTACGTGCTGGACGTGGTATACTCGGTCAAATATTATACAAGATGTTTAACGGGTTTCAAAACGGGTAATGGTGTTGCGAATAGTACGGTCAGTAGGCAGGTTATGTTGACCATAAATTGAGCGCAGCGCACAAAACACATTCTTTACAGAACGTTAATTTTCGTAATTAAGTTGAGCGATTTGTAAATCGTTGTTTTCATTATGAAATACCCAACATATTGAACAAAAGTAACATGACAGCTTGACAGGACTCACGCGTGATTTATCAAAAAAGGCTATTGAAAAAGTATCTCTACTTTTATAAAAAAAAATTAAGCTTCCATTAGGTCTCCCCATATGTATCCAAACAAGCATATTCTTACCATCGCTTGGCAGAATCATGAAGTGCAAATAGTGACTGCTGAGTTTTTAATAAATTGAAATTCTAGCGATTGCATTGCCATAACGGGACTTTGACAAAATCAAAACCAAAAACGTTAGCAAAGTGAAATGTTAGAAATTCAAACGAACTGCTCATTGTGCGCTGTGGCTTTCTGGTCGCTGACAACCCAGCCGGACGCCAGCAGCGCTGGAGTGACTAACAAGCTTTTACCCATTCACATGTACATTTGTATATTTGCAATTGCTGAGTGCAAGTCATTGGACGTTTCGCCACCGAGTGCTTACCGTTTGGTATTCACCGACAAGCCAAGCCTTTGCTCTGATGTTCCTCGCCGAACAAATCGAATCGCTGCAGCTTCGTGGCCGTGTTTAGCGGAGTGCAATGGAATGCATTCGACTGGAATGTTGTGGAATGGAATGTGACAGTTTCAATGCACAAACTGTTATTTCATAGAAATTGTATAATCTTGATTAATTTAATGTGCATGGAAATGAACTTATCAAGTGGAAATTTAATGGACCCTTGTGTAGTGATACGCTTTGCATTGGTTACTTGGTTGAGGTGTAGAGTACATGAAGTACACTTATGGAGGATTACATTAGCTAAGTGGAATAAAGCAAAACACACAACAAAGAAGTAAATAACGGTTTGCGCAGATTTAAATAACATTCATTTGAAATGTAATTTTTTACAGCAGTAACAAGGACAAGATGGACAATTAGCCTCTTTATCGAACAAAAAATATACCCCGATGTTCGGTATGACTGCAGAATGGTGAAATAGCGAATTATTATGTCTATAAATATATGCGGCCGATTTTCTAGAAGATGGTTACTTGTTTTTTACTCCAATGTTCCAATATTTCGAATATGATTGGAAAGCTACTCATAAATTTTTATACCCTGAACAGTGTTTCTGAAGAAATTATAGCTGTCATGAAAATTTATCTATCAAAATCATCTTCTTGTATGGAAACACCTTAATTTCTGATGAGCATTATAGCTTCGATGCAAGTTTAGGCTTTCTCTGTTTTTCATTCAAATATGTTGAATTTATGCATGAAAAAGTGGTTATAGCACAACTTAAATTCCATCTGACTCTTTCATTTTTAGTGAAGAATCAAGAAGCAATTAATATAACGGGATAAAACTTTGCACGAATAGCGCACATAAAGTAGGCCATCTTATGACCAACAATTATCAAAAACCAAGGAAAAATATTTAAGCCCCTAGGTACCGCATATTTGGACCCCAGTATCTATAGTTGATTTTTGACCAAAAATATCGGCCAATGTGAGATATATGTACATATGAAATTCAGTAGTATTATTTTCTAGGTAGTGTTTGCCTAAAATGGGCTGAATCTTCAATAATTTGCTATCTTCCCATACACTAACGAATTTCAAACTTCGACGCGAAACGGTATAAACCTTTATGCTCATAACAGTGTAGTATGTTTATGGCTAAAATGGATAAAATCGGGCGAAAGTTTGACCTAGCTCCCATAGAAAAATCCATATGATTACCTAAATGAATGTCAAGGAACATTTTATTAGTATGTGGCATGTTAATAGCTAAAATTGGGTCGCTACTACCCCCAACTCCCATATCATACTATTATTATAAATGCGACTGTAAGTCTGTTTGTTACGCTTTCACTCATAAACTACTTAACCGATCTACATGAAACTTTGCACATATACTCTTGAAGGTATTAGAAGTAACATAGGGTACTTTATAATAAAAAAAAATTTACGAAAGATAAAAAAAATTGTTTGTCAAAAAATCGTCAAATTTAGCTACTTCAACGCCATCTAGCGTTACAGTAATGAATACTTCATATAATGATTTCCGTTTTTCAACAAAACCTCATTAACAATCCAACCAGTGAATGGACGATCAGAAGAGCTTTGAGCATGTTTTACCTGGTGGAACGTTGGCCAATACATAAAATAATATTTTGCAAACATACAAGTATTTGTCTGAGTTGGTTGACAAGTGTGCATGCTCAATAGAGGAAATTTTATTTCAACATACCGCAACATACGGCTAAGATAAAGAAAAAATGGCTTGAGGATCAAAAATTTAGCACTTTGAAAAGGCCAGGAAAAAGTCCGTATCTCAATCTAATTGAGAATTTGTGGGCTATTGGGAAATGCAATCTGTGCCAACACGATTATCCCCCAACAAATTTGAATGCGCTCTGTGAGCTTGTCAAGATAGCCTGAAAAATCTTTGAAAACTATGACAAAGCGAGTAAATACCACTTTATAAAGAAAATATATTTGTTCAAAATATTATAAATTTTAAATTTGTAAATACTTACTGAGGAAAAAAATAAAAAAATAAAGTTTTGAAATTAAAAATTTCATGAAAATCTGATTATTTTTTTTATTTTTTATAGCATCTTCTGTAAAAGTTTGACAAACATCTGACCAGTATATAGTTGAACTTCCATAACTCAAATTTCTATAACTCGAAGTTGTCCATAATTTGAACTTTTGAATTAGCAGTAGATATCAAATTTCATACAAATTTCCTTCCATAACTCCAAGTCTCTCTAACTCGAAGTTTGTTTGTGAATTATGGTGATTCGAGTTAGGGAAGTTTAACTGTGTATATAATTGCTCAGATTCCGATCATCTAATTGACGTTTTGCACATTGATTTATTGCCCTGGCTTTGATTCTTGAAAGTTTGAAGACTATATAGATGTTGGGTTGAATAGAAACCTTACTTGTTCCTTTAATAAATGTCAACATTTTCAAAAACAAATCTCAGCATTTAGTTATAGATATAGTTACCACATACACCACTTGACTTTAAAAGTCATCAATCTAATGTAAAGGTAGCTCCACAAACAAATGATTTTGGATTTATACTTGACTCTGACTAACTAACTTATACTATACCTTTAAACTACTCCGACACCCACCAACAGTAAAAACAGTGCACGGGAAAGCATTTCTCTCTAATGAGGAAATGCCACAATGAAAACAAACGCCTGTAAAACTCCATATTTTAGTAAATAAAAAAAAACGTTATTTTATTGTTAAGGAAAAAAATTTTCTGCTCGTTACATGAGCAGTTACTTCGGCTGAGTTGTTTACTCATGACCTTCAAACCATGCGACATACATACTCGTGGAAAACGCTGCTGTAACTGCTTTCTAATAAACAATCTTCTCAGTTTCTGGAATCACCAAAAGCTTTTAATCCCCTTTAAGCTAAAAAGCTCGCCATAAGTAACATTTAGTATAGAGTTAAGTGGTTTTATTGAACTTTCTTGACGTTAAAAACAAAGAAAAAATAAAATGAACTAGAATACTAATCCATTTCACTGTGGTTGATACATAGATAATACTACTACTGCTATATACTATATATGATTTCTATTAGTTGGATTATAACCATTAGTTAATGAGATATAGCATTTTTATGAAGCAACTTGTGTTAGTTTTTAAAAAAATGGATCATAAGGCATTTCCAGTGTTAATAAAGCATTGTTTTTGTATTTATGAGTAGTATTAAATTTTGACATAAAGAGATAAGATGTAGCCTACGTCCTTGCCCTGGATCTAAGCTACTTCTCCACCAATTTTCAGCCAAATCGGTTTAGCCGTTCTTGAGTTATAAATGGTGCAACTAACATAACTTTCTTTTTTATATATAGATATATCTACCCATAGATGTATTGAATCACCCAATTTATTACTTAAGAACGAATAATTCTGCCCACGTTATGAAAACTTGTCTTCAGATGTCGCCTTTTACTTTAGCATCGTTTGGTTTATTGCATGTTTACGCCAATTAAAGGATTGAGTATTGGATACTGCGATGATAGCACAATCTATCGGATCCAATGTAAAACATTCCAAAATTAGCAATTGATTACAAATGGAAAATTAATTTAAAAAAACATTTTCCAGTGGACCAAATTGTAAATGTAAACCATTCTCGAATCTCCTTGAACACACATAAAAAATTTCATCAAAATCGGTCCAGCCGTTTAGGAGCAGTTCAGTTACAAACACACGGTCAGAAGATTTATATATATGTATAAAGATGATTTGATTTTATACACAATTCTTAGCAGGGTCGACTTCCTTCCAAGACACAAAATATTTTTATACCCTAAACAGGACATAGCACACTATGATATAAGTAACACTCAGAACGAAATTTCGGAGGCAATTAAAAGTATAAAAAAAGTGTCCCAAAATTAATGCAAATTTGGAATTAATTAGAAAACACAGACTTTAGTCTTTTGGTTGTAATGTATTTTTGAATCATAGGCTAGGTTAGTGTAATTTGGTAGACAAAACAGCCACGCATAGACCGCTTTTGATTCTTTGCAATACCAGTTAGGGTTCAGCTAGGGCTATGAGGAGTAGTCATTCTTTTGGATGCCTGCGCTTTCAAATTTTAACAGACTTTGCGGCTTCAATATCGATTCTTCCTCCAGTGTATAATAACGCGGAAATCCCAGAAGCTTACAGCGTAGTCTTGCCAATGCGGGACATTGTTCCGTTGGCGCCTTGCTCTTGACATTTTCTGCAGTCTTCTCGATCTGTCAGCACCATTCTGCAGGCATGTGCCGGCACCACACAGTGACCGGTTAGTATTCCGATCATTTTCCTACAGTCTCTACTATCGAGTTGAATCATAAGATACTTAGGATAGAGATTTATTGATAAATACATGGGGAAAATGGCCTACAGTGTCTTGATGACACTTTGTACGTAATTCCTTAGTATCATAAAAGGTTTGGTAATAGAAAGTTTGTGAAAATTTGCTCAACACTTTTTACGACAATGTGAAAATACGAGGTTTGTTCGAAAAGTAACGCGAATTTTGAATTTTCGATTACCAGTGTGCGATTTTCGATTATTTTGTTGCGTTATGTCTTACTTATACTAACAAGTTTGTCTGCGATTTTTGTGCCAAAACTCACTCACTTTCGACATTGCTTACATTTCAAGATAATTGTAATATACTTTTAGTTGGCATGAAATACGTCAAACTTCATTTGTTAATAATTTTATTTCTTGAATAGTTCTATGTATTATAAGTTTATCTAACACACAAACAAAACTAAATACTCAAGTCTTATAAAAACTAATTTCAATTAACTTTTGGATAAACAGAAATTCTCCAAATAGACACCACTCAATGTCATTCACAGCAATTTCCCACTAAACCTAATTCATTTTCACTGATAATTGAAACTCTACCCCTTTAAATAATTTTTGAAATATTCAAAATTTAAATCCTAAAGTTAGCAAATTATCGGAAATACAAGCTGAAATGAGAACTGCCGACAACTGATTACGAAAGACATTTGCATTTGTCCGCACAACATTCGCAGCGCGCACATAATAATACACAGCAGCCGCAGCGACAACATGGCGTATACGCAACCACCGGCGCTGCGCTGCATTCCCAACACTCCAAGAACTCATTATGCGCCACAATTGAAATTATTATTGTTAGTTTTGCTACAACAAACACAACACACTGCAGCACACTCAGCTCATGAGTTTCCGAGTTTACCCCTTTCCAGTAAGGCTCTTTTTGCAAATGCGGCGCAGAGTGCGGCAGCGCGACAGAAACTTTGCATATTCCGACATTACAAGTACAAACTCAGCTTATAATATCAAGCTGTGCGGTGCGAGGAATTGGCGCGCACTTGATTAGCATTCGCTAGTAGTTCACTGCTGCTTTTGCTAATATTGTTGCTCGCTTACAACAAACACAGGGCAGTGGGGAGGAGTGACCGCGGGTAATGAGTTGAGCGTTGCGCTGCTGCCCAAATACTTAACAACTGCTCGAGCTCTAGAGTCTTCGACGGAATTGAGCAGCTGGCGGATGTATGCTAATCAATTCGGTAACTGCGCATAAAACCGAGAGGAAATTAAGTAGTTGTAGAGAGTTTGTAGTGGTGCGGGCTTTTGTTGTTTTTGCTGTCTAATTTTCAAATTATCAGCGAAATCCACGCAGTGCTGAGGTAGCGATGATTGGCACTGACAATAGCTGATTCTAATTTCGAATGCTGAATATTTAATCGCCTTGAGTGCGGAATTTAAGCAATTTCAACTTTTGTGTTTTACCCCATTTCAATTCGAGGGTAATTTAAATGTGACAAAGAGAGAAGAAGACTTTAAATAATTTTACTAAGTAGTTACATCGATAGCAGGGGCTTGCTAATACACCAACAGGACACCTCGGAGATTCTATGAAATATATTTGTCGAAAAAGTATTTTCTAATTCTAATCAAATTTCAGCAAATTTTTACATATTTATGTATACTAATGAATGAATAAACAAATATGTATCATTTTGGTCGACCACTTTCCATCAGTGTAAGACTTTCACCTGTGAAAATCGAAATTTCCAAAACGGAAGCGAGCGAACCATTGTTGTGCTACACGAACTGATACAGCATCGGCTCCGTAAACTTCACAATTTTTTACACAAAAATTTCAAAATATAAGAATATCTTCATTATTTTCATTCATTTTTGAACAGCTGTAACTTTTTTTTAACTTCTCCGAATATATATTTTTTTTGGTTAAATGAATCCTAAAATTTAACCTTTCCAACACTATATGGTACACAATGTTGACCAAATACGAAAAGACTTTAAAGACCCAATATATATAAATGATTAGCATGAGGAGCTCAGGCCATATGGCCATGTCTCTCTGTACATACGCTTCTTATCCTTAACTTATTTTCAAGATATCAATTTGAAAAATTGCACACGAATCAAGCACTTATCTATATGGAAAACTTTTCCTATGATGAGATATCTTCGTGAAACTTTCCACAAGTTATTGTCCCAAGAAATGATCTATTCTCAAAAAAAATTGTTCAAATCAGTTCACTACAGCATATAGCTACCATACAAACTTAACGATCTAAAACAAGTGCTTGTAACGAAAACATTTTCATTTGACGAAATATATTTACCAAATTTGGCACGGATTATTATCCAAAGCAATGACACGTTCTTCGAAAAAATTGTTGAGATTGGACCACTATAGCTTATAGCTGCCATAAACTGACCTGTCAAATTAAAGTTCTACTATGAAATATTATTATTTTTATATTTCTGAGGGTTAAAATATATTCGGTACAACTGAGGTTATCGTTTTTACCTTTTTCAACTTATGCTTACTAGGGATGTATACTACGCTGGCCAAAACAGGGTAAAGCTTTTATGTAGGTTGGTATGATAGTCAGTCAAATGTCAGTCAGTAGTCAAATGTCACATCAAAATAGTCACTTGTGTTTAGTCTTTCTGAAGTCTCTTGTCTTTCTGAAGCACATAAAATGCATTCGGCGTTTCTTACGATTAGTGAAATTATTCAACAAAGAAGTTTCATTAAATTTTGTGAGCGGAATCAGCTTTCTATTGCCGACACGTTGAGAAAGTTGGAAAAGGCCTCCGTGATAATTTTATTTATTTATTTATTTATAACAATTCATACAACAAAAAGGAGTTTTATTATATAAATACATAAATGCAGCACTGGCTACGAGGTCTTCAGCCGATAATTGTTTGTCACGAACCAAGTGTTTATGATTGGTTCAAAATATTTAAAGAGGGTCGAGAACGCGTTAACCACGAACTACGTCCAGGACGGTTAACAACATCAACAATTTAATAAAGAAATTGGTGTTTTAGAAACGTCGATTAACAGTCAGATATCTTACTGGCATCGTTGGAATATCGGAAGGATCAGTAAAAACCATTGTTACACTTATTTTGCGAAAACATTAAGTAATTTTGGCACCAATCGTACTTTCACTTTTCTTAGACCCAAATATACGGAAAGTGAAAGTACGATTGATGGAAGAATTACTCAATGTTTTCGCAAAAAAAGCGTAACAATGCTTTTCGATCATCAGAATATCAAAAAGCGCTATATTACTGGCGATGATCCATGCATACGACTCGGAAATAGATGGCCAATCGGCCGAATATCGTGGCAATGGTGACCCGTAGCCGAAAACTCTACGCCAAGGCATTTCAAAAACCATGGTTATGTTGACAGTTTTCTTCGAAAATCGAGATATGGTGCACCCCGAATTCCTTCCGTCCTTCCAGACTTAACTTTTCATCAAAATAGTTCGAAAATATAGGCCGATAACTCTTGGTTGTTTCACCATGCTAATATACATACTGCATTGATTCTTCGTTAGGTATTCGACAAATTTTCATCCAATATTGTGCCGCAACCACCATATTTGCCTGATTTAGCTTTGTATGACTTCTGGCTATTCAGCAAACTCAAACAACCGCTCCGAAGAAACACGTCTGAGTCAACTAGAGACATTAAACGTGAATTGCTGCGCGCATTGAAAGCTATTCCGAAAATTAACTTTAATAACTGTTTCAAGGATCATAAAAAACGTTGGCACAAGTGTATTGGGGCCAAGGGGGTTTACTTTGAGTGGGACGTTATAGATTTTAATGAATAAATTAATAGTTTTAAAATTATAAACAAAGTTTTACTATTTATTGCTCGTAGTAATATATGGATCAAAAAAAAACCAAAAATGGATGAAATACAAGTATTCTCAGAATGTCAGCATACATTCACATCTTTTAAGAATTTACAGTTGACTGAAAAGAAAATTTTATTACATAAGACCGCGTTTTCTGCTGATTTTCTATATCTCTAATAATATTTCTGTATCTTTAATGCTTTTGAATGAAATTTCCCGTTTTTTCAGTAACAAATTTTGAGTACCAGATAATTATAGCTTGTTTTCAAAGAGGTGAAGCAAGTTATATTTTTATTATAAAAACTAGAGGACCCGTCCACGCTTCACTGTGGCTGATACATAGATAATAGTACTACTACCATCTATATGATTTCTATTAGTTGGATTATAACTATTAGTTAATGAGATAAAAAGCATTTTTATGAAGCAACTTGTGGTACTTTTTAAAAAAATGGATCATAAGGCATTTCAAGTGTTAATAAAGCATTGCTTTTTGGGGGAAAATACTGTTGAATTTGGGCTCAGGGAAATCCACAGATAAAAAGATATTTGTTAAGCGTAAAGAGGCGAAAGCTCTGTGCAAAGTGGGTGCCTCGCAAGTTCATAATCCAACAAAAACAACGAATTGCTGATTCTGAGAAGTGTTTGAGTGCTCTTTAATCGTAACAAAACCGATTTTTTGCGTCGGTGTGTGACATACATACAAAACATAACTCCATCATTTCCCACCGAAGTCTAATCGACTGTCATTCTAGTGGACTGCACATGATGAACCGGTTCTCGGGCGTGGAAAGACGAAAAAGTCGGCTGAAAAGGTTATAACATCAGTCTTTGGGATACATACTCAACGACTGATTACTGAGCCAGTTATAATCTATTTTACTGCGTATTTGATTATAGTTCCTTTCTACTATTCCAAATACTTAGCAATGGTATTATTTTTGAGGAATTTGTTTATAATTGTACGCATATATTCAAATGATTTCTACAAACATAAATTTTAAACAAATGCTTAATATTTGAAATATAATTTTTGTATTTATGAGTTGTATTAAATTTTGACATAAAAAGATAAGAAGTATCCTATGTCCTTACCCAGGTTCTAAGCTACTTCTCCACCAATTTTCAGCCAAATCGGTTTAGCCGTTCTTCAGTTATTATCACTTTCTTTTTTATATACAGATATAGCTACCCATAGATGTATTGAATCACCCAATTTATTACTAAAGAACGAACAACTCTATCCACATTATGAAAACTTGTCTACAGATGTCGCCTTTTACTTTTGCATCGCTTTGTTTATTGCACGTTTACGCCAATTTAAGGTTTGAATATTGGAAACTGCGATGATAGCGCAATCTATCGGATCCAATGTAAAACATTCCACAATTAGCAATTCATTACAAATGAAAAATTTATTAAAAAAAACATTTTCCAGTGGACCAAATTGTGAATCTAAACCATCCTCGAATCTCCCTAAATATACACAAAAAATTTCATGAAAATCGGTCCAGCCGTTTAAGAGCAGTTCAATTACAAACACACGGTCAGAAGATTTATATATATAAAGATAAATAAAATAAAATGTCTTAGGCAAATAATCTGTTGACATTTTTTTTTTAAGATTTGAGGTAAATAAACACATTAGCCAAATTAAAAATTTTTTAGAGATCAACTCTTTTCTTGTAGTTGCTAGTTATCTCCAAATGAAACTCGTATTTACTTGTATGATAAGTATGGTTATTTCAATTAATAGTCCAAGACGATTCCAAAGCGCTGTCTAGCGTCTTAGAGGGGAATTTGGGACTGATGAAATAATTTGGTATTTTCCCGGATTTCAACCAATTCACCACACAGTAAAAAGGTATTCCATGATTTTAAAATATTAAGCCCATTAACATTCTGAAAACCGTTATGTAACATCAAAGCAAAAATAAAATCTTTTGAGAAAACAAAACATCATAGCAGTTGGATCGCCAGAGCGCCTTGAACTTAACAGAAATAAAAATACTTAGAGGGCTTGTTTGTATTCTCGTTGCTTAGCTGAAGTATTCCAGTAAAGGCGAGAAAATCAAGAAGAAAATGTTAAAATAATTCTACATCGTTTTCTATTCAACAATTTGTATTTGTGGACGATTTTTAAGCTTGCCGAGTAGATTATCATGGATAGACAAAGCTTGCTGGAGGCGAAGAAGGATCTCGTCAAGCTCACACAAAGATCAACCATTCCTAAATCGCTGTACTCAGTTTAACTTGGACCATTTCCTATTCTACTGATAGTGAGAGAGAGCGTATTTTTATCATTGATAGAAAACCCAGGACATCGTTTTTAATCTGAAGTGGGTGGACAATGAACTCAAGTACAGTACCTAACAGTTAGTACTAACTTCTTAGAAAGTAGAGGTGCTCTTATTACCTTTATTGCAAGCAGTTCAGCCTAATAAACCACGAACGACCTATCGCGAATTATAGATGTGTTCTGAAGCACCGTTAGCATATTGCTTAACATTTCTAGCGGTGTTTTGAGCTTTTAAAAAACTGTGTGGGATCCAACGGGAACAAATTTTTTAAATTATCATGCATTATCGGTGGTTCCACTCTTGCCTATAGTTGTCTTAATCTCACAATATGTCACATGACGGACTCGCAATACCAGTTAGCGCACAGTATCAATAGTTTCTGGAACAACATGAATTTGAACGACTTTTACGAAATCCGTCTTGGAGTGATTCACAACCTCGATTGAATTTATCATACCATCGATGAACCCTGCTCCTTGATTAGGCTTCATCGCCAGAAACTGTTGCTGAGATAATCCACGTTAAAAGTTATAAAAAATATTCGCGGTTCAATTCAAGTTTTTGGCTGAGATGAATTTTATAAGTTACTGTAAACAACAGAAATAGCATATGTCAAAACGTTCTAAGTATGCTTAACAACAAAAATGTCAATTTTAGCTATAAAGTTGTGAATTGTCAGGTTGCAACAGTAGTTTTGCCAAATGCCGCAACTTTAAAGGCAACCCACGTATAGCATACTTATAAAGCTGTCATACAAAATATACGATCGGAATTAAGTTATTGTAAGGCATCTCTTCTATTTGTGAAGGATATTGTAGCTTCGGTGCAACGAAATTAACATTATTTCTTGTTTCTTTCAATATTTTGTCTACCAAAACAATTCGTCCGAAAAGTAATTTTTCAATTTTCCTTGCACACAACACTTCTTCACGCTCTTCTTTCACGCTCCAATTACAATGTAAGCATTTTAATTTAAATACTCCAAGCTACCTGTGAATTCGAGAAAATAACAAACAATATCGAAAATTTCTGTTCGTGGCTGGCAACCATAGAACTGAGCAGCAACAGCAAACTTTAGCACAAACCGCGTTACTCATACGCCACCAACAACACGACCAACGCTATGAACGCCGCGACCACTATAAGCTATGGCTTATGTACGGGAGAGGAGAGTGCCGGAGTGGATTTTCATATTCTCGCAAACCGAAAATATTTTTAATAAACACGCTGCATCCAATATATGCACACCCAAGCAATACTGTCTGCAATTTGTAGGTGTTTGTGTGCGCGTGTAGTTTGAAGGTATTCGTTGCTGTGTTGTTGGCGTGCTATGCAAGCGGTCAGCTGGTTGGGTGTGCACACGCATTTCCGCGATTTCAATTTTGTAGCTAATATTTGCTTGCAATTCCCTTGCACCGTTGTTGCTCTCTCCATCACCAAGGTTGTTGCTATTGTATGCTAGTTATGTGCGGCAGCAATGCATTTCTGCTTCAACCGATCGCTTGTGGCTGCTGCAACTGCTTCTTCCGCTCGGCCAATCGCCATTGTTGCCGACTCGCATGCTTTCAACGCTCTTGTGGCGCGCTTATCAAGTGTAATCCTGCACAGCTCAGCAGTATATATTTTTCTCGAGGTTTTTGTATAATAATCTATCAGGAAATATGTTGTACGTACGTAGCTAGCAACAACAAAAACCATGTTTATTGTTCTATGGAGTTGCATTTAAATAAACTGTGTACTACAGTGTATAAAATTAAGTGCTGGCAACAGTTATATTAACGCAAGTTATTATATAACTCAGCATCCGATACAATGGAGCTTCGCTTGCAATAAAATGTGAGTGTGTGCTGAAGGTAACTCCATATAAAGGACGAGCATATACATATAATGGAATAATACCCGATAAGGTCACCACAACGTTAAGTTATCTTACAATAGAAGTAGAGAGCTGAGAAAATTTGAGAAAACGTGTATGCAATGAATTTAATATGTAGCTGGTGTCAGGAGAGTATGAAAACTCGATCAAAATTGTAGAAGATTTAGGAGAAGCTCTAATATTCATACTCTGTGGAATAAGGATAACAATGGTGTTCTTAGAGCTGAATATATTTTGTAACTATTTGTCAGAGATGATAACAACGAAATGATTAACAATTAAGGTGCTTTTAATGCATAAATCTAACAGCGCGGTGAAGTAAGATACTTTCTCTCAATATCTGTGCAACAATGATGTAAGGTCATGTTTCTTTTACTTCTTTAATGGCATAGACACCGTTAATGCGGTAATAGCCGTGTTAACAGCAGCGCGCCAATATTTTCTCTTTTCGCTATTTGGCGCCAATGCGAGATACCCAGTGCTGCCATAACCTTCTCCACCTAATCTCTCCAACGGAGTGGAGGTTTTCCTCCTCTGCTTTCACCGGCGAGTATTGAGTCGAATACTCTCAGAGCTGGACTTAGCTCGAATGACAAGACCTAGCAAACGTAGCCGCTGTCTCATAATTCGGTGAACTACGTCAATGTCGCCGTATATCTCTCCATCGAATGCGCAATTCGCAGTTGCCAATGAGCAAAGGAACATAAATCTTCCGCAAAACTTTTCTTTTGAACACTCGTAACGTCGACTGATCAGATGCTGTCATTGTTCAGGCCTTTGGACCATATAGCAGGAAGAGATAATGAGTGACTTATAGAGTATGGTCGTCCTCTCTCGACGACTTTACTTCTCAATCGCCTACTCAGTCCGAATTTGCACCTGCTGGTAAGAGTTATTCTGTGTTGGATATTAAGGCTAATGTTGTTGTTGGTCTTAGTACTGGTTCCAAGATAGACGAAAGTATCTACGTTACCGAAGTTATGACTATCAACAGTGACGTGGGAGCCAAGTCACTAGTCCGACAACTGCTTGCTTTATGACAGGAGATATTTCGTCTTGCCCTCGTTCACTGCCCGACCCATTTGCTTTGCTTCCTTCTCCATTCTGGAGAAAGCAGAACTAACGGCGCTGGTGTTGAGGCCGGTGATATCAATATCATCGGCATACGCCAGCAGCTGTACACTCTTATAAAAGGTTGTACCTGTTCGATTTAGTTCTGCAGCTCTAACTATTTTCTTCAGGAGCAAGTTGAAGAAGTCGCACGATAGGGAGTCGCCTTGTCTGAAGCCTCGTTTGGTATCGAGCGGCTCGGAGAAGTCTTTCCCGATTCTGACGGAGCTTTTGGTGTTACTCAACGTCAGTTTACACAGCCGTATTACTTTTGCATGGATATCAAATTCAGACATCGCGGCAGCTCCTTTCCGTGCTGTCGAAAGCAGCTTTGAAATCGACGAAGTGGTGGTGCGAGTCGATTCTCATTCCACGGGTCTTGATTTGGCGAATTGTGAATGGTGAATGTCTTATCAGTTGTTGGTTTTCCATGCCTAAAGCCACACTGATAATGTCCAATTAGTTTTTTGACGATGGGGTGTAATTTTTCACACGTGCATGTTTATGGATGCTGCTGTGCTCATGGGTTGTCGGTTTTGCTGTGCTTCACAGGAAACCTGTACGACGTAAAATGGTAAAATTGTATAAAAAGGATTCACTGAAGTGATTTACTGCAAAAACAACCGAAATTAGATGCAACAGGAAGACGATAATCCGAAATATAGGAGCAAGACTCTGTACTCAATGTAAATAATAAAGCCATATTGCTACTTTAGATTGGTCATCAGAGTCATCAGACGCCAATCCAATAGATAATGATTGTGTTATTATGAAAGCCAAAATATCATAACAAAACAATAAAACAATAAACTCTCTGTAATTACCAATAAAGGCTACCTGTACTTTATACAACGAAAGCGTTATTTATTGAAAGCAGTGAAAGCCTCATGTCAAACAATTTTTTAATGAGTGAAATTATTTAACAAAAAAGTTGCATTAAATTGCGTGCGGAATCAAAATTCTGTTGTCGAAATGTGCAGAATGTTTGAAAAGGCTTCCGGTGATAATTGTTTGTAGCCAGAAAAATTTTTTGAGGGTCGACAAGGCGTTGCTTTGCGTGCAGGACGGCCTGACGATGATTGATGATTAACATGGCAATAAAATAAAGGAATTGGTGCTTGAGAATTAACAGGCAGGGCTTTACTGGCATATCAGAAAGACCACTGAAAACTGTTTTGAAAGATCATTTGGGCGAAAGCACGTTTGGTTCCAAAATCACTTAATTCTTTCGAAAAATATCGTCGCGGTAACGTCTGTGAAATAATGCTTTCTGACCATCAGAATGTCATGAAACGTATTATGCGATAAATCTTGAATCTACGCCTACGACCCGGAAACAGACGTTTAATCGGCCGTATATCGAGGCAAAGGTGAGCCGAAGCCGAAAAAACCACGTCAAAACAGATCAAAAGTCAAGGTAATGTCGACAGTTACCTTCGATTATCGAGGTGTCGTGCTTTTCGAATTTATTCCGACTGACCCAATTGTCAACAAGGAAATAGTATATTTGAGTGTAATGCGTCATAGCTATTCGTAAACGGAAGTCGGAATTATGGGCCGACAACTTTTGGTTTTTGCAGCTCGATAAAGCAACGTCGCATACTGCATTGATTCTTCGTAAGTTTTTCGCCAAATTTTGAACCAATATCGTGCTGCAACCACCGTATCCGCCTGATTTAGCTCCGTGTGACTTCTGGCTATTCAGTAAGATCAAACGACCGCTCCGGGGGAAACCGGTTTGAGTAAATTGAAGATATTAAAAGTGAAACGCGACATGTATTGAAGACTGTTCGGAACATTGATTTTTACAACTGTTTCGAGGATTAGCAAAAACGTTGGCACAAGTGTATTGGGATCAAGGGGATTTACTTTGAAGGAGACGATATAGACTTTGAAGATTAATTAAAAAATTTTAAATTTATGAACAAACATTTACTATTATACATATCTTTCGCGCATAGTGGTATGCACATATACCAATATAATTCATTAATCAGTTAAGCAAAAGCTTAGTCAAGATTTCTAAAAATTAGGCTTTATACAAAATACGCTTCAACTGCCGTTATGCCCTCTTTATTTGATGAAAAACGCTTGCCACGTATACATTTTTTGAGTTCTGGAAACAAATGCAAGTCGCTGGGGGCCAAATCTGGTGAATACGGTGGACGCTCCAACAATTGGAACTTTAATTCATGGATTTTAGCCATTGTCAAAATGCTCTTGTAAGACGGTGCACTGTCCTGATGAAAAAATATTTTTTTTTCTGCAAACCAGGTCTTTTTCACGAATTTTTCCCTTCAACTGGTCCAAAAGGTAGCAATAATATTCAGAATTGATTTTTTTACCAGTTTACAAGTAATCCACATTTCCAAAAAATGTCACTTAAAATATGGCTCGTACTGCCTAATGAGATGTGTGGAGCCTCGACTAAATCTCTCTCAGTCAATCGATGATCTTCCAAAAGGATATCCAGTATTGTGGCTATGATTTTTGGTGCTGATGCGCTTTTTGGACGTCCTTCATGTGGATCGTCTTCAAGGCTGTACGACCACGTTTAAATTCAGCATCCCATCTTTCTACCGTTTTAATTGTAGGTAAACAATCATTATAGTACACTTTTTTTCAAAAATAATACAGTAAACAGGTCTCTTTGGATTAAAATGCAAATTCAAATGCTTGCAAATTCTGCTTCCACATTCATGGAGAGTATTATGTCACAATGTGCGTACAGTCAAATACATCGAAAAATTTCAAACGCCTTTAATTCTTACGAAAAGTCTTTTAAGTTTCGATGTTGGTAAACACAGGTCTTACTTACCTCTTTAAATTTTATTCTAGAGGGTGAGTGACAATTCATCTATCTGCGGCAATTTTCAATATATTTCTATTTGAATGAATCATTATGTATGTATGTGTGTATACTTTGTGGTAAAGACAGGAAAGCAACTACAAAATGACCTCAAATAGCGAAGGAGCATATGAAAGCGAAAAAATGTCATGAGAAGTGGACTGTTTTGTTGTATTATGATGAGCTTCACATATATTCATAAGCATAAGAATTCTGCCACAGAAGTGGCACAAAATAGAACGAAGCAAAGCAAAATGAAATATAAAATGCTAGCAAGCCAAGTATGAAGGACACCGAGCAGTCGGTGGAAAGCAATGACGTGTAAATTATTTAATGGCATTTTCCGGTCGATATTCAAATGACTTACACACACACGTTCACAAGAAAAACTATGTCGCAGGGTGTGTGAAGGCGAGATTGTCTGGATTTGAGTGCTCAGTATGCTTTCCCTGGCGGGTCCTCTATTTTTTCTCATTATTGTAATTCTTCCAAGTATTATTATTATTGTTATTACTATTATTATTGTTATTGTTATAACTCACATAGGCACACATTTGCGGTGAAGTGTTTTGCTTAAAAGGCAACAATAAAATGCAATGGACTGTGTGGTAAAGCCGGGTCTTAAATATTTCGACCACCTGTGTGGGCATTAAGTCAATGTTCAGCGATGTGAAGTACAACAGATAGCTATTAAGTAGATATATGAATATTTTATATATGAGTGATATTATCCGATAAGGATTTTAAGGATATTTAGAAAATACAATATATGTTTGAAGATGGTTCATAAACAAATTTTTGTGTAAGGTCGTGTGTACTGGACAACGAGGACGAGGCAAGATATTGTCGCTACTTACCTTACCCGAAATATACCAAGAACAAAAATCCAAATAAATCAAAAATACAAATAATTATAGTTTATATGTTCGCAAATCGTTCACATTTCAGTTAAAACCTAGTTGTGTAACCAAGAGAGCTATACTCGTTCGAAATAAATGACACGTAGAACGAGTATTCGTCTCTTACTAACGAGAGTACTGAACTTAACATTAATCCAAAGAGAACACTCCCCTATCACTCTTGAGCTCTTTAGGGAGTTTATATTGCGTTTATTTTCCAGTAAAATTACATTAAAACTGAACCATTCGTCCTCTTAACCTATAAAACAAGATAAAAGATTATGTGTGTGTGGTAAAGAGTAAGATTGAAATTAGTTTTTCTCTCAAAAATCTTCAGCGAAGAAAGTGAAGCTCTTAATCAGCCACCGATATCAATGTGTATTCCTTACTTTTATATTCTCTTACTAATTCAATCTTCACTGGGGGAAACATCGCTTACACGCCAACTCGATATATCAACTGCAGTCAGGTCCTCCTCCACCTGATCTCTCTAACGGAGTGGAGGTTTTTCTCTTCCTCTGCTTTCACTGGTGGGTATTGAGTCGAATACTCTCAGAGCTGGAGTGTTTTCATTCTTTCGGAGGACAAGACTTAGCCAGCGGAGCCGCTGTTTCTTATTTCGTCGAATTATGTCGCCGTATATTTCGTACAGCTCATGGATCCAAAGGATGCGAATGAGCAAAGGAGCAAAAATCTTCTGCAAAAAAATTCTCTCGAGCTCTCCTAAATGATAACATTGTCCATGCCTCCGCACCATATAGCAGGACGGGAATAATGGGGGACTTATAGAGTTTGGTCTTTTTTCGTCGAGAGAGGACTTTACTTTTCAACTGCCTACTCAGTAGAAAGTAGCACCTGTATTTATCATGCTGCTGCCACCACTTAACGATTGATATGGATGAAGAATACTAAACTATTACTTCTATTAAGAACTTACCTTTGAACGTGTCGTCTACGGCATTTTTCTCCGCAGGAAAATACCAGTAAATATTACCTCCTTCTCGATATAGAGATAACTGAGTAATCTCGTCAGGCTGGGTGAGTTTAGGTTAAGTCGTAGGATTGATTATAGTTTATGGTTCTTGGATATATATCCGCCCTTTGTGATAACCCTCCTAAAATGAATTACCAGGCTTTCGTGTAAAGATGAAACGTTTTGAGCTTATTTTATTTTTATTAATGAGATTAGCCGAAGCCCAAGGAAACTTTGATTAACTTTGCGCAGAGCAAGTAGTTCGGAGGATCACTTTCCTTTCACTCTGGACGAAAAGAGTCTCGCAGTCGCCCAAATCCTGCTTGTTGACTGCTTGCTGAGTTCACTGGAGATACCACAGAATAATAAGAGGTAGTACATTGGTCCAGCGTTAGAACGCAAGAAGGCGCCGGAAAACTGACTCACTTCCGAACGAAAAAAATTGGGGTAAGGGCGTCATTCCTAGCAAGCTCATCGGCCTGGTAGATTCCACTGTGATTGGACAAATCTACAAGCTTAATACACAAGAAGCGTGAAGTTGTTTCTAATAAGATCATGTAGACCTTGACTAAATTTGAGCACACAGTTAGCGAGCTCAAAGCCAGTAAAGCCGCTCGGCTATCGGAGTAAACGCACACCTCTTTGAAGGAAGCTGCACTTTGTATTTACAGTATTTACCGCTACATTGAAGACCACTTCCTCTTAAAAGACCCTGCAGTGAACTGTTAGCCTGAAATTATAGTTGATGGAGAGCTTCCGAATACTCCATTTCCCACCCTCTCTCCTAACTTCAATCCAGCCGTGATAAAAACTCACTCCAATTCCTCTCCAACGTCTTCGTTCCGCCTACAAAACCCTTGTAGGTGTGTGAGCAGAGAAAGAACTCCGCTATACACTCATCTAGATTATAAGTTAGTGGAGATTTTCAGTGTGTCCCTTCTACACACAGCTTCCCTAAGGCTAATAGCAGCTTTCCGCCCATAGCACCTACCGGATATGTCTACAGTTTCAAGGTGTAGAATAGCATTGAGTGTCATTGTTGGTGCTGGCCATAGTATACCATCGATGCCGATGAGGACCGCTCTTTGAACATGCCGCTGCTTAGCATGTGTGTTTTTTCTGAACGCCTTCAGCTAGACAACAATACCATGAAACATTATTGGCTCAAGTACGGTTTCATTAGCCGTGAACAAAACTTTTGATGAAAGGCGCCCTTTGCCTTCCTCACTCTTCCTCAATGTTTGATTTTCATTAGAGCTTCCTATCAAAGATAAGGCGCAGGTACTTCTCCCTGTCCACCGGTTGAATAATTGAAGGTTTTTGCTAGCTCACTGTTATTCAAATTTATGGCTAAGTCTATTTCTAGCAGCCCACATGGTTACCAAATTTTCCATTGGGTGAGACCGTAAACGGTGTTAAGGATAATTGTTTTTACCAAAGGAGCGACATTGCTATAGACAACTACCTGGCGGCCTCATTCCTGAAGTTCCTTCAAAAGGTCGTTCACCACTGGGATCCAAAGCAAAGAGGAAGGAATCTCCGCCATAACCGCTCTTTCATAAAGGAGACTAAAAATGATATGCTTTAGCTCCAACCTCAAACTAATTAAGAGCTCCAGCAATCGCCTCCGGGCATTTGTTGTTGGTGGCCCCATCGAAATCAGGAAAGGCCTCCAAATCATAGTCTTTAGGAGTAAGGGCTCCCTCCAGTCACGACACCACCGAGTGCAAGGCAGTGTCGACCAACCTTTCTTTTGTTATAGACAAGTTGACCCTTTAGGAGCTCTCTAACGCGACAACAAAAATATGTCATCTTTTATCTGAGATAAGTGCTTTCTAGATTTGTTAATCTAAAATATGCTCTTACTTTGTCATTTGGCTTCACCGTTTCCTCTAAGAAGTTTTATATTTGTATAAATTAAAATAAATATTTTATCAATATATTTTCCACGTTCACTCCTCAACTCTTAACTCCTAGACCTGTTGTTGTTGTTCAAAGTCAATATCAACAACACAATGCTCACACAAGTGCACCGCTGAGCACATCCTTGCATATCCTCTGCATTAGTGCAACTCCTTAAACAAATATGTGACTTGGAAAGCACTTTGAAATACTCTTCATTTTATATCTACTTTAGTTTTCGTTTAGCTGCCTGATATATGCACCTGCATTTGCATTATCCCATTGTATTGGTGCAAATTTCTAACTTGTGAGCTCGTTAACCTTGACGCAAAAATGCACTTGACATCTGGCAAATGCAACAAGAAAATGCCAAAGCACACACACGCATACACTCATACAATTCACATACACACACATGCGCGAGTGACACATACTTACATATATGCTTCAGCAAACGTTCAATGCGCTCACACACACACAGCTCTAAGTTGCACACTCGCGCAGGCAGCTCACATGGCATTTGCATATGAAAATATTTCTTTAAATATGCAAATGCGAGCGAGCCAAAATGCACGATGCACGGCGTCGAAAGTCATTTCGTTCGCAATTTTATGCTCCAACATACTCATTTTGCCATTTTCATTCGAAAACGACGCGCCTGTATGCGTCTGATTGGGTGCGTGTGTGTGTGTGTGTGTGATTGGCCTTTAGTGGCTTAAGTTGATTAAAACAGCAAAGTAGTTTGCAAATTTACCGTTCACTTACAGTACTAAACTATTGTGGGGTGACATGTTAAGTGAAAGCCACAAGCGATTGACAGTTTTTGTTTTTTCAGTGGAAAAACAATTTACACTTCCAAACTGTTTTCACTTTGGTTGGAATAAAAAAAAAAATATTTGCATTATTTGAGAAAAAAGATTAAAGTCATTAAATTCAAGAAAATAAGAAATAAACATAAAGCTAGTTTTTAATGGTCAACATAAAGCTAATGCCTGTTAGGTTATCTTAGAAATGAAGTATCCATTATTATTTTTCTAACAAGATGGGAAACTTTCCTTTCCCTCTATACCTTCTCTCTAAAATTGGCCACAAATTGCAGTGCTAACAATTCACTTATCTTCAATTATTACTTTACTTTTATTCTTACACGATGTTCACAAGATCATCAGTTACAATACGATCAATTGAGAAAATTGAGAGCTTCATCTAGTAATAGTGTCTGATTTTCCCAGTTGGCAATTTATGTATACCTCTTGCTTTTTTATATGGCAAAGAATGCTTAAACCAATATGAAATTCATAATAATTCTTTAGGCCTGGGTCCTAGAAAATCGCATTTAGTTGAAGTTTTTGAGGGAGAGAGAGTATCTTCACCAAACTTCTTAGCTTTCTCGAACAACCCGCGTGACATCGGAGTGATTTCGCAATCATCAAATTTGAATTCAGTTTGTTAATGATAGGATCTTTGCTTTTCTAATAATTTCACGAAGAGAGGTAATTTGACGTCAAATATGGAGTTCTGTTATTTCGTATTAGCTGAAATTTAAAAAGTAAATCTTCATCTTTAAGTGGCACTTTTGGCACCAAAGCACTTTGCACAGCAGCAGTAAGTTATTTTTATGCCTTTTCTGAGAAAGCTTACTAAACGTATATTTCGAGGGTTTTCAAACTTTCACATTATACCGCATATGTATATCGCCAACATGTGAGTC
This sequence comes from Bactrocera tryoni, assembly GCF_016617805.1. Lineage (NCBI taxonomy): Eukaryota > Metazoa > Arthropoda > Insecta > Diptera > Tephritidae > Bactrocera > Bactrocera tryoni. The sequence goes on from NC_052503.1 coordinate 48,115,978, forward strand.
TTCTTCTTCTTCTTAATTGGCGTAGACACCGCTTAAGCGATTATAGCCGAATTAACAACAGCGCGCCAGTCGTTTCTTCTTTTCGCTACGTGGCGCCAATTGGATATTTCAAGCGAAGCCAGGTCTTTCTCCACTTGGTCCTTCCACCGGAGTGAGTTATCTCTATGAAAATGAGAGATGATGTTTTCCTCATAACAGTATAAGTTTGTGCCTAACATGGATAAACTTGGGCGAAAACTTGACCTAGCCTCCACGTGAAAAACACATGACATCCGATTGACTTTACCCCATATGATTTGTGATGATACCTTACTGAATCTCAAGGAAAATTTTATTAGTAAGTGGCATATTAATACATGGAAGGTTATATTGGCAAAATTAGATAAAATAGGGTCGATACTACTCCAACTTCCATATGCTACATTTGTAGAATTTCATTTTTCTAACAAACGTGTTACATCTTTATGTATATAAATCTTCTGACCGTGTGTTTGTAATTGAACTGCTCCTAAACGGCTGAACCGATTTTGATGAAATTTTTTGTGTGTGTTCAAGGAGATTTGAGAATGGTTTACATTCACAACTTGGTCCACTGGAAAATGTTTTTTTAAATTAATTTTTCATTTGTAATCAATTGCTAATTTTGGAATGTTTGACCGATAGATTGCGCTACCATCGCAGTATCCAATATTCAAACCTTAAATTGGCGTAAACGTGCAATAAACAAAACGATGCCAAAGTAAAAGGCGACATCTGTAGACAAGTTTTCATAACGTGGACAGAGTTGTTCGTTCTTAAGTAATAAATTGGGTGATTCAATACATCTATGGGTAGCTATAACATTTTTTTCATACCTGCTAACTATTAGAGAGGGTATCTTGACAGGCAATTTAAAATCGCAAAAGATCTGGCATAAAAAAATAGCGGCATAACTGAAGTGTTGATAAAAAGGTCTATTAAAATTTGAGATATTCAGAAATCTTTTCGAAGCATTGCAAGACTGATGCCATAACCTTGCCAGCCGATTTTTTTGTCTTTCCACGCTTGAGAACCGTTTCTTAATATGCAGTCCACCAGGCTGACAATCGATTGGACTCGATTGATTTCACTGATGCACAGCCCAAATTCAATAGTATTTTTACCCCAAAAACCAATTCTTTCTTAACGCACGAAATGCTTTTTGATTCATTTTTGTTGCTTCACCAAAAATGCGATTATTCCTTAACTAATACTTATAATCAAACTAATAGATGGTATTGGTAGTACTACCTACATATGTATCAGCTACAGTAAAACATGGGCGGTATGTATACCGAACTTCTATAACTCGAACTCTTGTATCAGCAATAGAAGTCAAATTTCATACAAATTTTCTCCATAACTCGAAATCCCTCTAACCTAATTTTTTTTTTGTAGATTATAGTGATTTGAGTTAAGAAAGATCAACTGTTCATATTAAAGCTTGGATTTCAATCATTTCGTTGACGGTTTTCACCTTAAAGTATTTCCCTGGCTTTGATTCTTGAAAGTTGCAAGAGTATAAATAATGTGTTGTTTGTTATCTTTCTTTTTTAATTAGTTTCGTTCTGTTATGATTATTTTTTGTAATTTATCTACAATCTCTTCTTGAATTTTATGAAAATTCAGTGACGAAGATATACAATGACTATTTAGTATATACAAGGTGCGTTCCAAAGTAAACAGGACTTAAAAAAAAACACAACAAATGGTTTTTTCGATAAAATCAATTTATTTTATTCAAAATAGTCTCCTTCAGCTTCAATGCAGCGTTTTGCACGGTCCAAAAACATATCGAACGAGTGTTTTAGCTCTTTGGCCGGTATGGCCGCCAGTACGCCGGTGCAAACCTTTTGAATAGCCTCTACGTCTGCATAACGCTTTCCTTTCATGGGCAAATGCATTTTTTCGAAAGGAAAGAAGTCACATGGTGCCATATCAGGTGAATACAAGGAGTGGTTAATGGTTAAAATGTGATTTTTGGTCAAATAATCGGTCACAAGCGTCGATCGCTGGACGGCGCATTATCGTGCAAACAACGAGTTCAGAAACTCATAAAGGCTCTGAACATATCGTGGGCTCTAAATATTGTGTGCAAGTTGGTAGTAAGCGTCTGCCCTAAATACAGACGATAAACGTCATTCAAAGTAAGGTCCATTAATGTATGGTTCATGTAAATAACCTCCTTTTTGTAAAAAAAAACTTAAGTTCTAGGAGTGTCAACGGGTTATATGTGTCGCGTTAAAATTTTTTAGCTTTCCACTGGCTTAACTTAATTTCATAATTGCTCGCAAACTCAACAAAAAACAAGAAATAAACTTTTTAGCTACACTCAATTTAGCTACAGGATTAAATCAGTTGCAGAGTCAGAACCTTTTTTAACAGATATTTTTCTGACATGATGCCACTTGGCACTGAAATAATCGGACTTTCCTTTTTTATTACATATAGAAAGATGTAGAACATATAAAATAATGCAGTATTTAGATTTCTTAATTTGGCTTATTAACATTATTGCATGTAAACCTTAAGCAAATAAAGCTCCTGACATGTGGAAAATAATTTTAAAAAAATGCTTACATTCAGACTCCAAAATATTCGAAGATCGTCAATTGCATTCTGGTATCTAACTGTAATATATTAGCAATGTCTTCATGAAACTATTTTAAATTAAACAGCATTAAAAATAGAAGCAATGCGTAAACATCCTTACCATAGACGCCATATATTCAGTTTCATGACTTTACCATCTGCATATTTTAATATTTCTAATTTTCTCATGCAAAATTTTCAACTGCAGAAAACTAAAAATCAAAATCAGAGGACAGAGACCTAAGCCAGTTCTGCTTTTATTCAGCTCAGTGACCTCAATATTATCAGCCCATACAGTTGAGCAGTCTTTTAGTTGCTGCCAGAAAAGTTGTTATAAACAAAACCATTGTTTTTAGAAAGCGAACCATGGTGATTATACATCAAACCTCTGCAGCATTAGGTGAATCCGTATGAGCTCAAAAGAAGAAAATAATAATATTTCCTGCTATTCACCGTTAAACGCTTAACCCACCCAATGACCCTCAACTTTTATTAAATTACTAATGACCCTTCATAAAAGCAGCAGCAACAAATGGCATTATAAAAATGAATTGACGTCCCAGCTGGCAACATTTTTACATGCCAAAGTGACCGCCAGCACTTCAGCACAACAACACAATATCACACTCCACCACATAGTAATTGCCTGTGTGTGTACATTTTGAATGTCCGCAATCATTTCGCACACTTCCTCTCGCTGAGATTATGCAGGGGGAGCGCGGAATAGAGCGAAAAAGGTAGAAAATAAACATAACGAATATTGCTAACAAAAGCATAAAAGCGCAAGCCGAGATTAATGAAAAACTCTACCGCGCAACAAATAACGAAAAGGTACCGGAAATATATGTGTGCGTTGTTATATCCCAGAAGATAAGCAAAAAATGTTGCTTTTATAGCTTTTGGGTGAGGTAGCGACGCGGCAAGTACAATAAATTGAATATTACTAGCAATAACGGTGTTTTTATGAGCGCGCTTAAATTTTCTGGATGACATTGTTACACACACGTGAAAACGCATACATACTACTATGAGCAAAAAGAGTAAGACTTTGTTCATAATTTTAAAATTCTTAATTTATTCTCAAAAATCTATGTCGTCCCCTTCAAAGTAATTCCCTTTTGCCGGTATACACTTGTGGCAACGTTTTTTCCAATCCTCGAAAGAGTTGTTAAAGCCAATCTCTGAAATAGCCTTCAATTGACTCAAAATAAAAAAGTCTTACTATTTTTTGCCCACAGTAGTACGAGTACGTACATATACATATGTATGTATTTGAACATTTCCAGTACATGCAAAGTATATAGTATATACACAGTTATTTACATCTTTCCACTCAAGTGTGACCCTGACAGAACTAAAAATCCGCAAACCACAAAATTTTGCACAAACTCTCAAGTATATTTATATGCATGTACATGCTTAGAAGTGCCTGTGCTCTGGTACCACACGGCGTATGATGAACCAAAGCCTAATGAAATTAGGCGCAAATGACTCAGCAAACACTGAGTTGGCAGAAATTTCACTTTTCGGCCGCCAAGCATAAGTAAGCATTTGCTGCCTTGAATCTCAGCCAGGTGATTAGCGTGCTGCAATCGCAATGATAACGACCCTGTTGCGTTAATAAATGTATACGTATGCATAAAGCGTTGTTAAAGAAGGCACGTGACTTTTTTCTACTTTTTCCACAAATGTCATTCGGAATTTTGCTGATTTGAATGACGTTGCCAACTTGCGAAAAATATTCTTGACAATTTTGAAATTATTTTTAAATGTAAGCAACATCAAACAGGCGTCTGTCAAACTGCTGACTTTTATTTACGTGGCAGCAACGGTCAGGAGGCGAGTGATTTCTCGAGAAAAGTTTTAATCTGCGGACGATGTGTAGCGATGTATGTAATAAATGCTGTAAGGTCGCTAAAATGTATTTCAATATAATTCCTAATGCTTGAGTTAACTGCCGTAAAATTTAATAAGGTTGTTTCATTCAAAAATTCCTTTGAAATTTTAGTACATGTTCCTCGAAAGAGTGTAATGCTTACAAATGATTCTAAGTCAGATTAGTTCAGTAACACCAAAAGCTCTGTCAGGATCGGGAAGGTCCTCTCCGAGCCGTTCAATACCAAACGAGGTTTCAGACTAGGCGACTCCCTATCGTGCAATTTCTTCAATCTGCTGCTGGAGAAAATAATTCGAGCTGCAGAACTTAATGGAGCAGGTGCAATATTCTACAAGAGTGTACAGCTTGTGGCGTATGCTGATGATATTGACATCATTGGCCTCAACACCCGCGGCGTTAGTTCTGCTTTCTCCAGAATGGAGAAGGAAGTGAAGCAGCTGGGTCTGGCAGTGAACGAGGACAAGACGAAATATCTCCTGTCATCAAACAAACAGTCGTCGCACTCGCGACTTGGCACTCACGTCACTGTTGACAGTCATAACTTTGAAGTCGTAGATAATTTCGTCTATCTTGGAACCAGCGTAAACACCACCAACAACGTCAGCCTAGAAATCCAACGCAGGATAACTCTTGCCAACAGGTGCCACTTCGTACTGAGTAGGCAATTGAGAAGTAAAGTCCCGCCGGGGGAAGCAGAGGAAGAGAAAGACCTGCACTCCGTTGGAAGTATCAGGTGGAGAAGGACCTGGCTTCGCTTGGAATCTGCAATTGGCACCACCATGCGAAAAGAAGAAACGACTGGCGCGCTATTGTTAACTCGGCTATAACCATGTAAACGGTTTCTACGCCACTAAAGATGAACAAGTTCATGGCTTGCAAGAGTTGATGACTAAATTGTCGTCATCAGCACAATAGTGTTAGCGTCTTCAGTGTATTTAAAGGATGCCGTTTAAAAGACGACGCATTCTTATGTTTCAAAGACTTTAAAAATTCGTTCAAGGGCAAGAAAAAAACTTTGCGATATACGATTTTTATGGTATTCATCTGTTTACTCAAAAGGCATAAATACCAGTTCCCAAGGCAGACCTTTCAAGTTCCAAGCTCTGACAAAGATGGCGTAGTACCTAAGCAAGATGACAAGTCATGTTTTCAACTTGAAGATGACAACAGTCCGAAATTTTTTCCCAGAGCGAGCTAAATAATTTGATGAGAGAATAGAATATTCCCAAAAATGCTGTTGAGTTTCTTTGGTTAATGTTCGAAAGCAGAAACAGAAACTTACTTTTGTACCTTCCCATTGGCTTAGATATCGTGAGAAGTGGTTCAGTAAGAGTAGAGTAAGAGTTGATTTATTGTACCAATATTGAAGATTTAATAGACACATTGAAGACCTTGAAAATCTCAGCAAAATAGAGGACTTTCATAGCTTATTTTTGAAGAAGCCTAAAAGAAGTTCTGCGTCATAAAGGCAATTTGTAGGCTTCCATTCCTGTCGGTTATTCCGTACACCTCAATGAAATATACAAGAACTTGGAATTGTTTGATTTGCAAGTTAAAATATAAAGGTATAAAGTTGGAACGTGTGAGTGATTTCAATATATTGGGACATTTTTGCTTGTAAAAATTCGCTTATTTTTTGTTTCTGCGGAATAGTAGAGACCGAGCAAATTATTGGACGAAAAAGTGTTGACCTCGAAGGTAGCTTAAAGTTGGGAGAAGAGAGCCCGGCATGAATCTTTGGTGACTGCTCATAAAATTCGCTAGCTTGACATAAAGTTGAGATTGATGAGGCAATGTGTAGTGTCATAGGTTTTAGGAATGTTAGAGGCAAAGTTAAAGCACGATGTTATCGTTGGACCACCCTTACGTACCAAAACGAGTCTGACGGGCGAAATGTGTTAAGTATTTACTAATAAATCCATTTTAGATAAAGAATAAAAATTCGGAATATTGCAACAAATGAATAATAATAAACTTACTCTGCCTGTTGGCAAATCGCACGAATATAATTACAAACTCATTTCACTCCCCTTAATATAAAGAGTTTTCCGACTTGGAAATATCTGAATAGTTATTGCTCTCTTAAGGAGCACGGTCTAGAGCTTCAATATGTTTACACAACTTCAAATAAATGCGAACAAGACAATATTATTTACCAAATACTTATATAGAGGTGTGTGTGTTCGTTTGTGCCACTTTTCGCTTTGATAGGCTTATGCTGAACAACCGACAGGAAACTCACGATTGCCAGCGAGCATAACTAAAGCAGCAGGAGTGCGGGAGTGACAGCACTAACGAGAGCGACGTTGACATGCAACAGGCAGCAGGCAACAAGCAACGGCACTCAGTCGTCAGCCGTCAAGTGTCAGCTAACTCCAATGCCGCTAAACAGCAAATAGAGGAAACAAAATATGACGGAAGTAGGGAGATGATGTTTGTATAAAGTTTTCATAAGCCTAATTGGATGCCAGCACCATGCCTGCGCCACAACAACAGTAACCAGCTTTAGAAAAAATAAACAAAAAGGGAAAATCATCAAAACGTTAATGCGAAAGCAAGCAGCAACTAAAATAGTGCTGATTTTTATGAACCCAGTCAGTAATGGCAAAACAACTTCTTCACGGTTCAATGGGTTATAAAGTAATAAATATAACTGATGTAGCATTATTTGTAGAATATATTTTTAGTATATTTTTTCGAGCTTTTACTTACAAATGTTTGAAATATGAAAATAACAAGCTTATCTAATACTGAGGTCTATGCCTGAAGTGAATGTAATACTGGTGTAAGCAGTCTATGGGCATTTAACCTCAAAAATTTTAAGATATCTCCGGAGTAGATATATAAATCAAACATTGCTGCGATATCCGCACGAAAGTTTATCGATTATATTTTTCAATAGCAAAATTTCACCGAACTTCAAGGTAATTAATTATAACTGCTAAAGAACCTTTACAGTTCCGGCGTCGAGTACTTCCAAGTAAGTGCCATCTTAATTCGCTGAACTATGTCAGTGACGTCGTATATTTCGTACAGGTCACCGTTCGATCAAATGCGGTAAGGACCATAACTCTTCCACAAAACATTTCTCTTGAAAACTCGTAACGTCGACTCATCAGATCTTGCCATCGTCCATGCGTCTGCACCATATAGCAGGAGGGGATGATGAGTGACTTATAGAGTTCGGTGTTTGGTCGTCGGGAGAGAACTTTACTTCTCAAATGCCCAATCAGCCGGAAATAGCACCTGTTGGCAAAAGTTATTTTACGGTGGGTTTCGAAGCTGGCGTTGTTGAATGGTTAAGTTCCAAGATAGACGAAGTTATCTAGGACTTCAAAGTTATGACTGTCAACAGTGACGTGGGAGGTACGACGAATGTTTGCTTAATAATAGGGAATATTTCGTTCTCTCGTTCACTGCCATTTGCTTCGCTTCATTATCCAGTCTGGAGAAAGCAGAACTAACGGCGCGGTTGTTGATGCCAATGATATCAATATCATCAGCGTACGCTCTTATGGACGATGGTATCATCTTTATTTAGCTCTTCTGCTCGAACTATTTTCCCCACGAATAAATTGAAGAATTCACACGAAGATTTGGTGCATAGTGAATATTTGATTAGTCATTGATTTTCTACACCTGAAACCAAACTGATGAGGTCCACTCAGTTTGCAATGATGCTTTCGTCCAACCATATTCTGCAAAGAAGCTGTTGCATGCTCCATACCAGATCTTCGCCGCCGTGTTTGAATAGCGCTTTGTTGTTCTTCAGGCGGTTAATTGCTATTCGAACTTCTTCATGGTCGGGAAATGGTCGGCTTCATTGTCATCGATTGGGGAATTGGGTTCACCATCTCCTGGTGTGCCATTCAGCAGGCTGGAGAAGTGTTTCCTTCTTAATTTTTGTATGCTCTGAGGATCAGTCACTTGATCACCACTTGGATTTCTACAAGACTATAGTTACTATACTGTGATAGTTAATGACATGACTATACTTTGTATAAATATTTTTCTAGGAACGACCCTCAGCAATACCTATCGAAATAGGTTGTATGTATGTTGGATGACCGGGAGCATTCTTGTCTCATCTCTGGCTCGCAAGAAGCTTAAAAAATCAACAAATTGTAACCTTTATTGGAACTATTCCATCAGTTGCACTATTCCGATTTATTCAAGGTAAACACAAGCTCACACATAAAACCCAGGACATTGAAATATTCTTGATACAAAGATATACTAATTTTAATACAATTCTTCTGAATAAATTCCAAAATTTTAGAGTAAATATATCTTAAATAAAATTTTCTTTGAATTTGTGCTCATTCGAACCCTTCCATAAAATTTACCCACAAAATAATAATCTAAACTTTATAGACCTAAAAGCACTTGAATGGAAACTTATAACAATGTTCCAAGACCAAATTAAGTGAATTCGAATCGTAGGTTGTAAAATATTTTACTTCTTTGAAGAGCTTCTGTTTGTTATATATTTTCCAACTTCCTTTGACTGTTTCAATATAACATTTTCTCCTCGGATACGATCGTATAACAGAGCATAGGTATGTTTATCCAAACCTTAATACCGAATAGCTTGAAACGCTTCATAGCTAACGCTTTAAATTACACTACAAGTATATTGACGGAATAATAGGTAAGACTGAATTTCCATGACAAAAGGCCTCTCAACACTATAAGTATTGAAAAGTACAAAAAATAATTCAGCTCTTTTATGTCTTAACCGAACCCGTAAAGGCAGAGATAAACTCAACTAAGAGTTGGAAGGCAAACCAGTATCTGTTAAACCCTTCCATTTGGAAACATCCGAACGAAAGTTCGTAGTATTGTCAACTCAAGTCCTTTAGAGCTCAGCGACCAAACTTTTAGACCCTTTAATAAGAAACATATTAAGGGGGTATTCTGGTCTAGAAACATGAATTTCGGGTAATTTTTAAAGTGTCGTAAAAAAAAAGGCAATTAATATTTTTTATTAGTCATTTGTTAATTTTAGAAGAGTACAGAAAAAAATAAAAACTAAAAAAGTAAAAAATTTCAAAAACTATGAGCTGACGAAGTGGGGGGTCTCTAACAATTTCCACGTGACAATACCCATGATTTCAACCCTCCTAGTTATCTGAAACCAAAAAAAGAAAAGATTATTAATCTAGAATAATGTCGCAATGGCCGGAACTACGGAAAAGTGGGAAACAATTTTTTTCACAAAATGGCGACTGGCTAAAAAAAAAGTTGTCTTGGATCACTTTTTCTGAATTTTTTAAAAATAATAAAAATAAAAATTTGGGGATGGGGCTAGTTCCAACCATAGACAAGCCTATAAAGAAGACTCTATAAAAATTTCAAGTAAATCGATCCAGTAGAACCTTAGAAATCGTGGGTATCGTTCCGAAAAAGTCAGTTTTGAGAAAAACGCGTTTAAAGTTTCGAGTAAAGTCTTTTGTTCGATTAGTTCCGGCCGAACCAGTTTGTATGCCGGGTCAGAAAAATGCCTATATCTCCGGTAATAATTTGAATTTTGAAAAAACCTCTTGTACACATATTCCTGAATAGTTAAACTTTGAAAATAAAAAAAAATCGATTTTTTTAAATTTCTAGACCAGAATGGGGTATTCTTAAATGATTGAAAAGTAAATTTTGTGCGAATCATCAGCAAATATCTCGTTTAATCTTGCATTTCCTTCGTTCGAAACTTCTTACATTATTTTCATTTTTAAGATTTCCAAAGCAACAACTGTATCGCCTGTCATTGAGAAAAAACCTTTTAGCAATTTATTTCGCACTAAACGAGTAGCACAGGTGGCGGTGTAAGGGCGGCGCGCAGTCAGCAACTTTACAAACACATTATGGCTGCACAGCAGAAACAGAAGTATGGCAAAACTGCAAAACTTTAAAGCCTGGACTCCCCTTGCCACTCGTAATTGTATTTCTTCAGCATTTCTCAAAAACTTCTGTCGCTTTAACAAACTTAAAATGCGAACTTTTCGCCATTGAAAAATATCCCTCCCTTGTCTCTCATTTGGCTCTGCGCTCGCCTGAGGCGTCTAAGCGCACGGCTTATGTATTTACTTGAACGACAGCGCTAAGCGCTTGTACGCACCTCGGACTCGCCCTCGAGCTGCGTATTGGAGACGCGCCTGGGGAACGCCCTGCGTCGTGAAGTGCTGAGATGCAGTGAAGTGTGCTGTGCGCCGGTCTCGCTTGAGGACACAACGGAAATCCGCCGCTCGAAAGTTGCTCACTGCAAGCCCTCGTGAGGACTTCGTCTCACCTGAGTCGCTTCTTTGCAATTGCAGTTCTTTTCGCTGCCTCTATTGTTTCCCATTGTTTTAGTAGTCACTTTGTTGCACGCTTTGAAATCGAGTTGAGTATTTGTGCAATTGCAGTTGCTCTTCTTTTCCTGTTCTTTTTCGTTTTATGCGTTTCTTCACGACTTTCGATGGTGTGGAAGTTTCGCAAAGTTACTAGACCTCACCCCCGTCACGCAGAGGCCACAGAAAATTGCAAAATTTTTCAAAATAATTGCAGATCTTCGCAGGTGTGCTTGCCCCTTGACCTGCGCAAAAGCCAAATGCAGCGCCGGCAAATAATTCAAATTATTTAATTTCATTTCGTAAAGCTACAAAACTGATTTATCATTGTCAGAAAATTAGTAATTGAGTTAGCGCACTTCTTATGCACAGATTTCACAAACATTTTCGCAATTCCTCACAATTTGAGTGTGCCTGAGTTCATATTTAGACTGACGACTGACATACAGTGTCCGAAAAAACTATGGATACCCCAACACATACTTTAATCTTTGAACGAATTCAAAAGCAATAACAAATTATATGTACTATTAGTACATACTTGAAGCTAGCAATTAATTACGTAATGCTATTTACCGCTTGCTTTTGAGACGCTTGCAGCATGAAGACTTTTGATGATTACTTGACTTTCACAAGCGACTAAAGTATGTATACTATACTGTGGCAATATTTGTTTTTAGTGTTGTAATTTTTATGAATAGCAGTAAAAAGAACCTGAGAGAGGTTAAATTTCATCATTTTAATTTCAGTAAAGTGAGTTAGTTATATTTGCTTAAAAGTATTATCAAACCAGAAAAGTGACCAGGAAAGCAAATTTTAAATTAACACATACAATCACGATTCATACAGAGTAAAGGCAGCCGGATGTTCGAAATTCCTGATGTTAGTTATATGAAGGCAAGTTTTAGCCCATTATGAGTAAAACACGCTCTCCCATTTTCACTAAGACAACTCACTGGCTAATATATGGAATATAAAGTCACCCGAAAGTTCTAAAATCTTTATTTAGGGCTTTATATGTGGGCTCAGGGAAGTAAGAAACAGACACAATCCATTTTTTACACACAGATATACTACTGTGCCCAAAAAATAAGGTGACATTGTATTTATTTTGAAAATTCTTTATTTATTCTTCCAAATCAATTACATTCCCTTCAAAGTAATCCCCTCCCGATGCAATGCACTTATGCCAATGGATTTTCCAATCTTCGAAACACTGGTTGTAGTCACTTTCCGGGATGGCCTTCAGTTTCGTCTTCGCTGCGGCTTGAATCTCCTCTATCGTATAAAAACGGTGTCCCCGGAGCGGTCTTTTGAGCTTGGTGAACAGCCAGAAGTCACACGGCGCCAGATCAGGTGAATACGGTGGTTGCGGAACGATATGGGTAGAGTTTTTGGCGAAATGATCACGAATTACGAGCGCAGTATGGGATGGTGCATTATCGTGGTGTAAAAACCAAGAATTGTCTTTCCACAATTCCGGTTTTTTTAGGCGGATAGCGTTACGCAAACGACACATAACGTTCAAATAATATTCCTTGTTGACTGTTTGACCGGTTGGAAGGAAATCATAATGCACAACACCACGATAATCGAAGAAAGCAGTCAACATGACCTTGATTTTTGAGCGACTTTGGCGCAATTTTTTTGGTTTCGGCTCTCTTTTGGCACGATATTCGCTAGATTGATCGGTTGTTTCGGGGTCGTAAGCATAAATCCAAGTCTCATCGCCAGAGCGTTTCATGACACCCTGGTAGTCGGAAAACATCGTTTCACACACTTCAACGCGACGCCTTTTTTCCAAAAAATTCAATGTTTTCGGTACCAGTCGAGATTTGACGCGCTTGAGGCCCCAAACATTCTTCAAAATGGTATTGGCTGAGCCTTTCGATATGCGAACTTCATCAGCAAGGTTTGTAATTGATAATCGACGGTTTTTCAACACCAAATCTTTGATTTGTTGAACGTTTCGTCGGTGAACGTTGAACGTTTCGTCGGTTGAGGTTGATGGTCGCCCTGGACGCTCTTCGTCTTCGACACGTTCACGGCCGGCTTGGAACTCACTATACCACTTGTAAACATTTTTTTTAGACATAGCCCCATCACCAAAGGCTTTCTGCACCATCCGCAATGTATCCGCAGCAGAAAATTGATTCCGTAAACAAAATTTAATGCAATTTCTTTGCTCAACAAATTTCGACATCGCAAAAAACGAAAAACTCACTTTTAGCAGCTCACAAAACGGCACGTATCTCAAACACTAATGAATATTTTGACATGAAATTTGACATAAATGTGACTGACAGTACTACCAACCTAAAAAAAAATAAACAATTTTTTACACACAGATATACTTTTATCAGGAATAGACTCTTTCTGCATATCAATTATATATTTCGCACATTGATCGATATTTTCTGTAAAAAGTTAACTATAGGCCTCATTGGGTCCTCACATTCGGTGTTTAGGGGCTTGAACAGTTTCGGTTTGATTCGAAAAAGTTTTGGTCATAAAGTGGCACACTTCGAAGGCAATATTCATTAAAATTTTTATCCCGTTATTTTAATCGAATTGAATTTTGAACTGTATTATATGGGAAGTAGTCGTGGTCGTAATCCGATTTCTCCCATTTTCGCACTGTAATATCGGAGAATTGGAGCAATGCAATGTATCGAATTTGGTTGGTATCTTGTCTAATAGATACCGTAGTATGGATTTTCAACTAAAAATGTGCGGCGCCACTCTCTTTATTCAAATTTTAAACCGGTTGCTATTAAGCCTTCTCCTACCATCTTAAGTGTAAAATTTAATGTCTCTGACGTATTTACTTATTGATTTATCGCACTTTTATTAGTTTTTAAGAAAACCGTTATGTGGTTATCATTCGCTTACACCTTTTTTCACACTATTGAAAGGTTGAAAAGAAGGTGAAAAGATTAGTTATGTGTAAAAATTACATTAAGCGTATTAGGGGCGGTGAGACGACCACTTCTGAAAGATTTTCAAACCACAGGTGCCATTGCTAAATATGGTGACAAATTTGAGTTCTGTACCTTTATTAACAGTTTAGTTATGGCACTTTATACGTTTTCGATTAATGGGGTTTAGTGGACGTGGCAGTGGTTCGACTCCTAGCCAACTCTTTTATGATAGCTTTTTCCATCATGAAATGACTTTTGCCGGGATAAGTGTATACCGAGAGTATTCTAGCGCCATTTGAGGTGGGTGTGATAGCTGCCAGTATAAATAGTGACAATAGACGAAAAAATATTTTGGAATTCTTTAAAAAGAAAATATAATATATAGTATAGCAGTTTGTTGATGTTAGTGTTACATTCTTTGCTAATAGTGTATTTATATTAATTGGTTCATATAAAAATTTAATTTTAGTTTTAAAATTTGGCTAAAGGCACTCGTTTTGTAAATTGGTTTCAAAATACTCCAGACTCTGTTGCCTACATTTTGGCGCGCTGAGAAATTTTATCATATTTATCATCAGTACCTATCATGAATCCGAATCTAACAGCTCGTAATTTTTTTTCTAAGTATCGCGCATACCAAGTTCCATCGAGATATCTCACTTTTACTCAATTTACAGCCAGCATGGACGGTCAGACGAACAAACTGACAGTTAGCTATTCGTATTTTGGACTCGTCTCGTCATCCAGATCATTTATGTATATATAACCCGACATCTATCTCGATATCTATGCATGCAACCGAAACGCACGAATGAAATTATTGTCTTTCTAATAATCGAGCGTTTAAAGGACTCCTGGGAAAAACGTACAACAATCGCTTCTTCAGAACTTGATAGACAGCATGCCTTGACGCCTTTTGGCTGTAATTAACACCAAAGGTGGTAACACCAAATATTGAAGCTCAACTTAGAAGATACCCTTTATATAACATATAGAGTACAAAAGTATATGCGTAGTAGAAACAATTTAAAATGCCGAAATTTTATTATTCGCAGAAATCTGCCGACTTTTTCTCTAATAAGTTGTAACCATATAAACATAACATAATCTCTACGCCACCTAATTTTTTTCTTCGCACAAACTTTTATAAGGAGAGCTGGTTGCGCTAATGAGCCGGCATGACTGCCCATGAGTATAATTCTATTCTATTTCCATGATAGCGTACTAAGCCTTACATTTAACTACAGTAGCTAAATATTGATAGAAGTAAAATGGTAAAATAGTAAAAAAATATTTTGGATATTGTTATAATTAACTAATTAACACACCATTACTATTTTAATTTTATTATTATTTTTAATAATTTGGTTGGCAGTTCTTCCGCAAGCTCGAACCAACTAATTAGATCCGATTATAATGAACACAGGAGCCCGAGCCATGAACGACCTACCTTGCGTTCAAGTCAGAATACACACAAACAGCTTCCTGGTATCAAAAAAGAAATAGAGAAAACTTATGAAGAATAAAATTTCTTCATGAAATCTATTCATTAGTACCGGGCAAATAAACTCCCAAATTGTCAATCATTCAACACCTACGAGTAGAATTCGAGCTTCATTGCATGTCAATTCTTGATTTGAAAACAAATTACACCCATCGCTTCTACTAACAGTTGACAAAAAAACCGAAATGTGAAATAAAATTCTCTCTTCAACAAACGACTGAAATACAAATGTAGTCCATATTGACTCGATAGCCAGAAGAGGAGTACAAGAGCAAATGACAAAAACATAATAAAATACGAGTTAAATTCCAATAAATATCTATGAGTGTGAGCATAAAAATGTAATTGAAGAAAGACCGCGGCGAAAAAAGCGAATGAAATGCAATAAAAAGCGAACGACCCTGGAGGAGCGGATAATGGTTATTTTACCGACACGAAAGCGAAAAAAGCACAAACACATACAACAAAAGTCAAAGCAAAAGCAAGAATTGCATTAAGATAAGCTGTAAGAAAGAACTCAAAAAGAAACGGACAAATTGAAAAGCTTGCTCAAGTACTTCAACATAAGCCTTTTTATTGGCAATCAGGCATTGTGGCGCAATAAATGATTTCGGTTAGAAGAAGATGTGGCGATTAGCAGAGGCAAATTACGAGTCGTTAGTTGGTTAATCATTGCAATAATTATGGGCCATGATGAGGTGCGAGTTAGATGTTGAAAGTGGTTTATTATTAAATGCTTAGTTAAACAGACAAGAGGAGAAAAAATATAAAAAAAAAACGCGCCAACGTAGTATATAAATAAATAATTAATTACCAGATACCAGAAATCATAGAATAAACTGGATTTACTTTAAGAGTCATTACAATAGCAATGAATAAACTGTATACCTGTCCGGCAGCTGCACTTCTATCCCTACTGCCCTCAGCTATTAGAGTTAGAGCGTTAAAGGCCAGGACACTAATAAGAATATTACTTCTATCGAGTTAAAATTTTAAGGACATATTCTTGATTTGTTAAACAATAAGATAAGACAAAAAATTTTAGATTTTTAGAAAGTGAAAACCCCTACCCCCCTCTTTATTAACTACTCAACCAATTAGAGCCATATTTGGTACGTACCATAGACATATTGTATTTCTGTTCATAAAATGAAATTACACTTTGAAATTATCGCTTCGGATAACTCATTGGCCATAAGGTACATTACTATGGTGAGCAATAATATGAAATGAATATGCCGTAAGAAGTAGGAAAAGCATACCAAGAGCACCTAATTCAAGTATATGCATTAGTGAAGCTCTTAGAACAACGCCAACTCAGACAATAAACGTCATTTAACAGACTTCTTCTGTAAGCAACTGGCAGCAAAGTCAATTCTTAGTCTATACTTTCAGCCCTCAATCCTCCCTATACAAGTAAGTCGCCTGTAATAAGTAGCATTCTAAGCCACTTAGTAAGTTCCCGTTTCTCCACAATACCACAGATTTTTTTAATTTTATTTTTTCCACCACAAATTTTTTTTAACCTATAGAATTAAATTTAAATTTGGTCCGCAATTTTACTTTCCCTTCTAAAGAAAATTAGGAAAACGGCAAGGTCCAAACTAACTAATAGAGTGGGAGCTGCTGTATTTTCTGCAAATTAGACACCAAAATCGCCTTCCGTCTCCCTGACCGCTACAGTGTCTCCCAAGCAGAGATTACAGCAATTAAAGAAAGCCTTCTTGTTCTGACCAGGAGTGCGTTTAAAATAAGGAATATATTTATACATATGTATGCATAGATAGCCAAAGCATTTTGAAATCAATAAAGTATCTTAAGGTTTCGTCAAGCCGCATATTAAAGTTTCAAAGGAATCACATACGAACTCTAGCTACTAACCGGTCACTGTGCAATTGGTAGATATGCCAGCGGTCTAGGAATGCCATTTATTGACTATTGAAGATGATATCAGGAGGTATAAAAAAGAGGAAACTATACAGTAAAACATCTTTTTTGAGAATACAAAGCTTTTCATAGGAAAAGAATTGCAACTATCGGTCAAACGTGTTTTGAGATATTTCGTAGGTTGCGTAAATAAAACTTTTTGTACTGAGGGAATTCATTAGAAGCACGGCTCGGTTCAGTGTGGGGACAATAGATTATCGGATTTTTGTTCCGGGGGTTTCATAATAGGCCTCCTTCAGACATAAATCATTCGACAGTCACTCTACATACCTACCTAAATGAAACTATAAACAAGTAGTGGATCGATCTAAGAACCCTCGAAATCGATCCTCAAACCACCAACGAATGTGAAAATTGTCAAAACTACAAAACTACTTGAATAAATTGAATATACGCGCCAGTCGTTCTTCCTTTTCGCTACTAGAAACCAATTGGTGATTCTGAGTGTAACCAGGTTTTTCTCCGCCTGGTCTTTCCAACGAAGTGGAGGTTTTCCTCTTCCTCTGGCGGGTACAGCGTCGAATACTTTCTGCGCTGGAGTGTTTTCTTCCGCAAAACCTTTCTTTTGAAAACTCATGACGCCGACTCATTAAAGGTTGACAACAGCAGGACGGAAATAATGAGTGACTGTTTGTGTGAGAGTGAGAGTTTGGTCTTTGTTCTTCGAGAGAGGACTTTACTCACAATTGCCGAAGTAGCACCTGTTAGAAAGAGCGATCCTGCGTTGGATTTCGAGTCTGACATTGTTGTTGGTGTTAATACTGTTTCCAAAATAAACGAAAGTATCTAGAACTTCAAAATTATGATTGTTAACAGTGATGAGGGAACCAAGTTACGAATGCGACGACTGTTTGTTTGATGACAGAATATATACATATATTATTTCGTCTTGCTCTCGCCAGCTACCACACCCATTTTTTTCGCTTCTTTGTCCAACCTTGAAGAAGTCTATAGTCACTATATATGCTGTTTTCTTGCCCACAATGTGTCTTAGCGATAGACATATATGAATTAAGTCGGCCCAGACTTTGATCTAAGTTCTTAACAATTATACAATTTTCATTCTCTCTCACATGAACTACATTCCTCTGGTATACTTTTATTTTATCAATCTCAATATATGTGACCTGGTCTACGGAAAGGGGACTTAGGTGTCAAAAAAAAGGAGAACAATTAATGAGACAACGAGAAACTGACGATTATTTTTAACAGCTTTTCCCAGAAAACTAGTTTTCGCACGTTAGCTCCCTTTTCGTAGACCAGGTCACATATATTGATTCTTGCTTCTGGATTAGCTTTGTGTTCTACGGTAGTTAAGAGCATTGCCTTAAGACAAAAATGTAGGATAAGTTAGTCAGTTTGATTTTAGGTTAGATATAATTCATTTGTTTTCAACGTAATATAGATTTTGTCCGGCTATGTCAACTACGTTAACTTTCAGAATATTTCCAATAACATAAGTATCCTCAGGATCTTAAGAAATAATATGTAGCTCAATTGAGAATTAAATTTTGCACCCAAAATGTCGAAAGCTTAATTTAGCAGTGATTATACTCAAAAATCAATACATGCATAAATTATTTGTATTCAATTTTTTTAGAAGCACGTCTTATTCTTCTTCTACACCAGCCTCTTGTCAAATATCAAACGAATCTTTTTAGCTAAATAATATTTTTATAACTATAATATCAAAGCTGAATTTTTTAATATGTAATAAACAGGACAACCGCCAACTAACTAGTTATCCATTGAATTGCAGTAAAACGAAAAATTATAAATTCTTTTAAAGTCTTCCTGAGAAGTGCAACTCACACTCTCTCTCATGTCTCACCGCTTTTGTTTCTTTGCAGCACGTGGCTTTGGTATGCGTGTCGTTGGCGGCAAGACCGGCGCGGATGGCCGACTCTTCGCCTACATTGTGTGGACGGTGCCAGGCGGACCGGCCGAGAAGAACGGGCTACAGCAAGGCGATAAGGTAATTCGTTTAACTTGTTTTTATCATGATCACCATCAGCATCGTCAACGCTTTGACAGTGTTAAGTGAGCGCTAAAAGGAGTGGGTAATCTTATTTTCGTGTCAAGCCTATGCGGTGTGCCCAGAATCTGCATATAATATAGAATATTTTAGTAGCGCGACCCAAGCGCTTGTTGTGTGCGCGCGAGTGTACCGTTATTTCACAGCAGAGAGACAGCCAATGGATATCGTTAATTTAATATCTCTACGAATCATTTTATTTCCATTATTTACACTGTGCTGCCAACACTATTGGGAAGCGCTGTCGAAGCGTACTGTTCTGAAATTTATTATTCGGTGCTTTTTGATTTTTTCCTTTGTCGGTTTAAATATTTTTTTATCACTTTTCCGCGGCACAGCGGTTTCGCGTAAAAGTTTTTGCATGTCGCTTGCTCTTCGAAAGTGCAGCTGCTTTTAAGCCATGAAACTTTCAAAGTTTTCTTTGTTCACTTTTGTGCGCGCTTCTTCTTTGTACTTAGCTGCCACAGGCTTCCTGTGTGGCTCTGTGGGCGGGCGTGTGTGTGCGCAGCCATGAAGGATTTCCGCTCTGCTAGTGGATTTTTAGTGGCCATAATTTTTTTATGAGCGCAACTTTAATGCTCGTACTAACTCAATTCCTAAGCGTTGTCGTCCTTGCATGCGCTGAAGCTCATCGCCTTACATCCTTTATTCATAATGCTCATAATAATAGTAATAAAGTTGCATTGCGACTTATGTACCACTTGTAGCTTATTATAAACTCAACTCACATTCATCATTACCGAAATTTCGAAAAGCAGGCAACATTTATTTTTTCTACATAACGGCGGTTTAAAAAGAAATATTTTGTCGTTTTATTAAGAAAGCTTCAAAATATGTAAGCAGATGTTGACAGGTCTCCGCATGCGGTTTCAAAAATACTTTTAATATCTTCGGTTATCCTACAATATTTATTGCTCGGCAGATGTTTCATCATAACTTCTTCTTCTCCTTCTTTTTTACTGGCATACTTACGCGGTTATAGCCGAGTTAACAACAGCGCGCCAGTCGTTTCTTCTTTTCGTTATTTGGAACCAATTTGAGATACTAAGGGCCGGCGGTTCCATCTCCTCTTCCCCAGCTTTCACCGGCGGGTACTGAATCGAAAACCTTCAAAGCTGTAGTGTTCTCTTCCAACCGGACAAGATGTCGTCTTATATCTCGTATAGCTCATCGTTCCATCGGTTCCGGTACTCGTCGTTGCCAATGCGCAATAGACCATAAATCTTCCGTTAAACGTTCCTAACCACACTAATAAGGTCCAATCAGTTTGTTGACGTTGGGCTCTACACCATACGCTCGATAGAACTCTAAATGCGATATTTAGGAGACTTATCCCACGGGAGTTGTGGATTCTCTTTTTTTGTGGATTGGGCAGAGCACACTTAAATTCGAGTAGTCGGGCACGCTTTCATCCGACCGTATTCTACAAAGAAGCAGATGTATGTATGCTCTTTCTCAGTTCTTCGCCGCCGTGTTTGAATAGTTCGGCCGGCAATTAATCGACCCCCGCAGTTTTGTTGCTTTTCAGGCGGGTAATTGCTATTCGAACTTTTTCATGATCAGGCAATTGAACGTTCGCCCCATCATCGTCGATTGGGATATATGGTTCACCATCTCCTAGTGTTATACTTTCACTGCCATTCAACAGCCTGGAGAAGTACTCCCTTCATAAATTCAATATGCTTTCGGCATCAGTCACTAAATCACCTCTTGGAGTTCTGTGCTTCGGTCTTAAAACCTTTTATTAGTCGTCGCATCTTTTCATAGCATTTTCGATTATAAATCCCTGTTGGTCAGCTTGTCAAGGTCCTCATACTTGTGCATTTCAGCATTTCTCTTTTTTTTCTGCAAACGACAGTCTGCAAAACGACAGCCCACATTTTCTCAGCTGTTCTTTCGATCTTTAAGAACACCAATGGTTTCGCTTGCAGCTGTACATAAAGAGATCCCGCCCCACAGCTCCCTTATACCGAGTTGCTGATGAGAACTCTGAACTACTGTTGATCTAAAATCTCGCTTGCAACATCGTTCTTAAATATTGTATTCGGATCTATCTTGAAATCTTGGGACAGTTGTACCACCCTATTCCCGAATGAATACTTTTATTTTTTGGTTTTGCTTTCTACAGCTCGAAAGCTCACGAAAATTCTTTTCGAAAATTAGATTGATAATAATAAAATAGAATTACCGAATACAAAAAATTCGAATTCGAGTAAATTTTTTTTCGAATTGAGTTGCAGAATAGCGCCTCAGATAACCAGGTTTTCCGAAAATCGAGCTTCGCACGTTTCCCGAAACCTCGGTTCAACATCTCAGTTTCGTCATTGCTTCTTCTACTTGTTTGCTCCACCTAAGGCACGGTTTATCTCTACGTCTTTTACCACCGACGCTGGATTCAAACACCAATGGATGCTTATTCGATTTCATGGTACAGCCCAAATAGCTTCTCGTTTATTGAGATACGTTCGTTTTTGCCAACACGTAAAGAGTCAAAAATCTAGCTAAAGACATAGATCTTCAATAATCTATCGTCGGCGCATTATATTTTGACATCGTCCATGCAATTGCTGCAAGCAGCAGCGCCAGTTGTATCAGAAGCTTTTTATGTAGTGCGAATTCTTTTTGTCGAGAGAGAGCTTTAGGGAGCTCATCAGGCAACAGTGATTCGCATTTATTATCTATCGCTGGATCTTCAAGCTCGCTTTATGATTGCTGTTCATGGCGGTGCCAAGATAAAAGAAGTCCTTGAGACTTTTGAAAATATATATCCCAGCTTTATTATCTAGCATCTAGCATTCAATAATCAGCTTTTGTATAATCAGCCTGCAGTGTAATAATTCCGAGAGGCCTTCCTGAATTTTGTAAACTAAAATAATGGATCGTTCCGAACAGATAATTCAAGGTAATAACTGAAACACGGATCATTGTAGTTGGCTTAAATATTCTTCGCGAAGCGCCGCATATAAGCACTGTCAGACGAGATGATTCCTGCTTTATTTGTAGAGATCTTGGATACAAAAAGTCATCACTCACAATGAGCTTATCGACAGTCAGGAACATATCTAGTTCCAGTAAACTTCTGAACCTAATACAGAGTAGGCCTTAGAATGAAAATCATTTTTCTTTTGAAGAGCTGGCTTAATAAGATCGCTTAGCTATTTGGTGTATAATAGATCTTCATCAGATGTTTGGGAACCGTCTCAATAGTAATTGAGCCCAGAGATCGTGCACTACATACTCGTATGACTTTGAATTTAAGTTTTGGTAAGCGGATCTATAAAAATTTGTTTGCCTTGGTGCAAGTGGAAAATCAAAAAACAATATCTCTAAAAATGTCCAACTAATTTATTGCACTATTTTCCCCTAACTGCCTTACAGATACTCGAGTGGAATAGCATGTCGCTGATTGATCGCAGCTTCGAAGAGGTCTGCGCTATAATGGACCGTACCGGTGACATTGTCGAACTGCTCGTCGAGCACGCCACTGACTTTCGTATGTGCGATTTATTCGATGAGAACCTACCACCAGGCAATAGCGGCAATCAAAGTGGTCCACGACGCTCAGGTGACGGTCCAGTTGGACTGGGCTTAATCGCGGGTAAGTCCGTGATGCTCCAAACTATACTTTATTGCCAATAATAATTGTGGTTATTATTTCACTTAATAACGGTGAAATAGGTAGCACACAAGTAATTTAATTGATTTTCCTAATAATTATATAATTGTAATGTGATTTTTTCTCTTTTTTCTTTCTACTTTTTTTAAAATTAACCGTTCCTTTAACAACTCTACACAATCACAACAAATATTTTTACATTTTATTTGATTTTTCTTTCATTCACTCCACACAAACTCACCAACAATAAACACACAACAACACCATAGACCCTGAAACAACCACAGACAAATCACCGGCCTCGCCGACCAGACGGAAATTACCCAAAACTCCGGTATAAAATCCTGAACAAAACTCTAACAACTCAAGAAAAATTTAGATTTATTTTATGAGAAATTGTTTTTGTTGGCTTTTCCACTTGAAACACCTCTTTGTCAAACTGAAATGAAGATGGGTGTGTATGTAGAGGGTATATACCGCATGGCTTGTATATATGACCACCTTTTTGGTGGAACGCCTGCCAGCAATTGTGGCAAAGCAAGTAGAAATATTTATTGCGCAAGTGAAAGCCAACAATTTCTTTATTGTCTGCAGATTTATATGTATGTATATCAGAGCCAAAACGACAAAGAAAGTCTTAGAGATCATAAGTTACAAAAGCTCTAGGCAACTATGCGTACTAAGTAAGCCGAGGCAGTAGTTATATCATACACTATTTATAAATAACTTAGTGCACTTGCGGCAAGCAATTTACTGGTTCGCTTCTTAGTTCAATTTCAGTTTTTACAATACTTTTTTATTTAACTTCTAAAGGCTTCTTCAAAAGCTACTTATGAAACTCAGTCTAATTTTTAAAATTTTTTTTTGCTTTTATATATTAAGTTACTTTTTACAAGAGAGTAATTTCGTCTCTAGGAACTGTACGCTTTGTCATGCGGAGATGGCTGCCAATAATTATGTAGCAATTGATATACATGCTACGCCCAAGTTAAAGCACTTTCAGCGACGTGATTATTCCGACATCGGAGCTTCAATACTATCCTTGATTTCGCTCCCAGGGGCCTCAAAGTTAGTCAAGAGGTTGCTGTCCTCACTAACTATTACTTTAGCTACTTTATTAGATTGTGTTCGTTTGGATGCCTGATTACAGCGAAATCGCTGAAAACTTGCGAATCGATAAGTTTACAAGGACAGTCTCGCATTACATCAGATTATCAATTGCTTTGGTCTCCGTTGTTCTTTTGTATGCTTAAGCTTAAAGTCTGGACTGCGAATGAAAAGCCGTTGGCCAACAACCAGCTTGTGTGCTACTGTAAGATTCTTTTAGCCAAGAGTAGTACGCAGGTCATCCATTGAACTACTTTTTCTTCTAAGATTCATCTTGCCGCAATCGTTTGCTGTGTGAAAGTTGTGTGAATGAAGCTAAGATGGAAACATTCAGACAGTTTCTCTTCCATGATTCAGCTTTTGCAAGACTGAGATTGAAACCGGAATTGATATCAGCGGACTCAACTAATTTACAGCAGGCTCAAAGCGCTTTGTTTTCCCAATACTAAGGAGTCACAATATTAGATACCACAAAGGACCAGCGTTCTCCGCTGTCCAAGTGGAATATGTATTGCGTCGATTTATTATCATTCGAAAGAACATTCTTTGGCATTTCTGTTTTGAAGATTATCTCTTTCGAATGTGGACTGCAGCTACGTCTCAGATGGTACATCCGTTCAGTCCAATTTTCGATGACTCGTTCGAGCATTTCGATTGGTAACTGGCGAATGTTGCACGTCATGTCCTACACCAAGACCTGAATTGAAACGGGCATGTTCGCATTGACTTAAAACTTTACATATTCCCACAGGAAAAGTCCCTCGATCTTGGTGGTCAATCGACCGGCCCAAAACGTGAAATTATCAACTCACTGAAGTATTATCTCAATAAATACATGGATTGGTGCGATGTTTAGGAAGTTGCACCGACATTTTGAAACCAACTGTCGCCGAGATCACGAGCTTCAATATAAGACATCATATAGTCGGTTATTATGGCGCAATAATGGTCGCCATTGGCTCTTCGTTCCAATTGCGGAAATTTTGCTTGTTTACATACTCAGTGAGCCAGAAATCGGTCTTATCGCTAAACAAATTTTGGATCGAAAGCATCGGATCTTCTTGGAACTTTTCAAGAGTCCATAAGGCGAAGCGATATCGCTTGGAAAGGTCGAGCGGCTTCAGCTCCTACACAACCAGTATTTTGCACGCTTTCAATTTAAAATCTCGACTTAAAATGGGTCAAGTCGTTCAATACGTCAGTGTGAGTCGATTCTCCATGACCTTCATGTACACTCACAGCTACAGTTGCTTGCTGGACGTGGTCTATTCAGTCGAATACTATCAAAAAAGGAATGCGGGTCTCAAGATGCATGATGATGTAGCGAATAGACGCTCAGTGGGACGATTAACCATAAGTTAAGCGCGAAACACATTATTTTCGTAATAGAATTGAACAATTTGTAATTTCCATGATGAACTGTCAAAGCATACTGTACAAAAAAATCATGATAGCTGAACTAGCGAACAAGGCAGCCCGGCCAATCTTATGAGAGCGCAATGTAAATTATTAGCCAACACCGCCTCTGCTGCCCACTTTAACGTGCGTTACCGTAGAACTGCCCACAGTTTGGATTTTTCCCGTAGAAACGAGTCTGCTGATTGATCTCTTACAACGCAGGGTTGCCAGTCTCGATATACTGTAGTAATTATAAAAATTGTCTTCCATATATTTGAAATTTTCTTAAACTAACTCAAAATCAAAGTCGAATGCAATTATTTATTACTATTTATAATAGTTTGATTTCAGTGTTGATATTTTAGATTATGAAAAATTATAATTAAAAAGTTAGATGTGTACAAAACTATATATGCGTATTGAGCGATGGCAGCATGGTTTAAATGAAAACAGAGGAAAGCAGCTGATTTCTACTTTGCTACTAAGGGCTCAACTTTTGACATTTTTTTTACCAGGGGCGACAACTAAGGAAGGGCAGATCTGTCAGAAAAAGTTTATTGAAAAGGTACCTTTACTTGAGTCGCACGTTACTTTCAAATATTGTAGCAATCGCAGCTCTCTGCCTCTTGAATGACTTTCTCGCCGCGTACAAAAAGCGTGTTCGTTTCATACATTTCAAGAACGAAATTACTTTCTTATTTCGTTCATAGCAAATAATTTACATATTTTTCACAATACTTTTTGTCGAACAATTTGCTTATTTTTTCATAAATTTTTAATACGTAGTAGGTGTTGGAAAATTATTGGTTGATTTTAAAAGTATTTCTGTGTATTTATTACACTGAAAAAAATGGTTTAGTAGTTGATTTCATAATATAAATATGACACAATTTCTGAAACCTTTTTTTATTGATTTGTTAGTATAAATTTTGATTTTTTATATTTTTTTTATTACTTTCAAATAGCTAGCGTTTTTCAATGTGTAAAACAATTGATAATCATGATTTCCTTTGGTAGTGCTTATTAAAAACTGTTTCTAGTTCAAAAAATACTTTTTTTTATTTTTGAAAAACAAATTTGTAGCATTGCTAAACGATTATGTAATTTTAATATAAGTACAATTGCTAAACAAGTATTTCTTTGGATAACTGTGCGTAGCTAAAGTCATTTCCAAAACTCTATAATGCTGTCTTTTTATACTTTTATATCTTTTTTAAACAAACTAAACGCTAAATGGCCAACACACGCATAAACAGAAACATACATACCAAACGAAAACAGAAACTGAAACAGAAACAGAAAATAAAAAATAGAAAAAAAAAAACAAAAAAGAAAAAATAAATAATAAATAATAAAAATATAATATTATAATATATAATACATAACAAATAATATATAAAATATAAAATAAGAGATAATAATGTATTGTGCGAAAAAGCAAGAAAGTGACAACTGCATACTAAATAAATGTAAGTGACATTACTACTACTAGCAAAAAAAGCCAAAAACAAAAACACAAACGCTTTTATAATTTCCAACAACTATTTTCGGGAGAGAAACTATGACTGTCGTTTTTCCACGCGATTACTTAAGCTCATGCTAACCGCATTTCTTTTTAAGTTTTTTCGTTTCTAACCCTTTTCTTCCCGTCAAACTATCTAATACTTTAACTGGTAGCCTCAAGGTGCCCACCTTATCGTTGCATTTTTTATTAAAATTACTTGCAGAACTTCCAAACACAAAAATAACTTCTCCACCGAATCTTCATTTCAAGCTCATCTGTCCATTACTTCCAACTTCATTTTCTTTGAAATAAATATAAAAATCAAAAAAAGAATATTCAAATATTTGATGTTGTGTAGTTAAATATTAGTCATTTACATATACATACATACACAAATATGTTTACGTTATGCAATTATCTAGCCATAAAGTAAAGTACCGTACTCAAATTGTTACCGTTATTTATGTTTGGTAATTGAAATGTTGAATTACTGAATACCGTTAAATTTAAGTAGCTGTTTAATTGAAAAAAATACACATAAATATATTTAGACGCAAAACAAGCACGTACAATGGAACTGTAAGTAACTGTATATAAATGCGTTACAAATAAATCGCTCATTCGTGGTTGCCGTATTGGTTTTTTTCTGCTTAAAAACAAGCGATTCAAGAGCAACTAATTTGGCATAAAAAATTAAAAATATTCTTTTATAGAAATAGAAATAGCAAAGTACTTGGTGCACATACATATATGTATGTATGTAAACATATTTATATATACTTATTGATTTTTATATCCGCAAATTCAATATTTTATTACAACTTTCAAAGTATTTACTTTTGAGAATGCTCGATTTTTTTTGTATTGCTGATGCTGGCAACATTGCCGTTACTTTGTAACCGTTGTTCTTGACAGTGTTACGACGGTTGTCTTTTATATTTAGAGATTAGAGTAGAAAAACAAATAATAATCAACGAAATTCGCTTTATTTTTTTTCAAAATATTGCTTTACCTGATTTCTTGAAAGACAACTGACAAACAAATCGTTGTGTACCACTCATAATTTATTGTTCTGCGCTGTTCCAGTAGTATGGACGCAACGTGTCCACTTTTTCCAATAAGCCAGGTAACCATATTCTTGGGAGTGCATGAACAACTTTTGTTGGATTCGGCATATCTTGTAATCCCATACTATCGATAAACTTGATTGTATTCACCATACCATCTTAGATGGAGCTTCATCGCAAAAATTTTAATTAAGTAGATCGTTGCACTGTTGCTCAGTTAATCTATGGCGAAAGTTGTAAAAACTAATCGCCTAAAAGTATTTGCGTCTTAGTTCTATTTCTTGGCATAGAAGAATATTTTAAGCTACTGTAAACAACACAAATAGCGCTCATATGTCAAAACGTTCTGAATATGCATACCATCAAAAACGTTGAGTTGCCAAATCCCAAAATATAAAAGGCAACCATCATAGAACTCCAACAACAATCCAAACTCTTGCAAAATATTTTATGGTCTGACATATCCGTATTACTCGATATCTTAGCAACCATTCCGAATTCAGGAAATTGAGCCCTCATTACCAGACCTTCGGTGAGGGTTTGAGTGTATAATATCAGTTTTAAACGAGTTAAGGGGTTATATACAGTAAGGAGGTCGAAAAAAAGGCATTTTTCAAGAATTTTTTCTAAGTAAACTATTTGGTTTATTGATTTCAAACTTGGCAGGTATATTACGACAACCTTAAACTATATTTACATATTTTTTATTTCCAAAAATAATTATCGGGAACGTTGATATTGCCAATTTTGCAGAGGTCTGCAAAACACGGCCTCTTGCGGTGAGCGCGATATCTCTGGACTGAATCATCTAAAATGCAAAAACCAAGTAAATTTCATTAACATAATAAATTACCTAGTGATTAATAGAAGGAATTAGCAACAAAAAAAATGTTTGACAAAATGGCGGCTACTCAAAGCAAAAGGTTCGATTTTCGACCAAAATTCGGGTCTTTAATTGTTTATAAAAATAAGAAATTTTCATCGGATAAAGAAATCCTTCGATTAAAAAATATAGTTAAGAAGCTTGTGTAAAAATTTCGGACCGAGAAATCTTGCTCCCCGACTTTGAAAACACCGTTTCGAGAAAAACGAGTTTAAAGTTTTGAAAGCACTTTACATGTAGTCGGCGCGCCTTCACTAATGTGTCTATAACTTCGAAAATTTTCGTCGGATCGACTTGAAATTTTGTGCGTGTATACTCAGATATACATACATTAAGAAAACGTAAAAAAATTTTTTGAAAATCCTCACTGTATATAACCCCTTAAGTAAAACAAAATAATCAATCTTACTTGTATACCGAGGACCAAATGAACTGAAGTATTTCTTCATTTAAACAATTCTGACACAGCCTCATCCTGCTGGTGCGACTTACGAATAGCGCTTAAAATGGGAACAAATGACTTCATATGAGTTCTTTGCATTTTGTAATACGGTTTTAGAAGTAACCATTTAGAGCATAGAGTATCAACGACTCACTTAGCCCCAATGTATTGATAAATTTCAAAACCTGTTAGACGCAAATGAGGCGATGCAATCCCTATTTGGAAACATGGATCCAAAGTCCTTCAGACTGCTATACAATCAATCAGCAATGTATTCTGGATTTTCAGACACTCTGTCGCAGAAGAAGCTAGGTCCATGTTATATAAGTGATTCTTGAGATTACAGTGGCCAGTGTAGAATGCGACAAGTAGCCTGAGTTTGTCCCTTGGTAGGTTGATTACATATTTAAACCAGCTGAGGTTGTAACCACCCATTAACAACTTAGCATGGTTGCCAATACCTCTCCCTGCCTACTTCCTCTTCCTTGCGGATCAGCTTTTTTATGTTATGTGGACCCATCGCAATGAAGAGTTCAGGTTCTACCATGTTAGTGGATGCTGCTGAGCAGACGAGCTCTTCAGCCAGTCATTTCGGCTATACACGGCCGGGCACACAGATGCACTTGATTACGTTTCGATAGACTGTGCAGCCATTCTCTACACTCCTGCACCAGTGGCGAGTTCAACTCGTAGACAGCGACTGCTTTAAGTGCCGCTTGACTGTCGTTAAGCACGATTATAGATACGTTCGTTGCGATAATTGCGTTGGAGGTTTGTCTCTACGCACCGACTTATGGCAAAGAGCACCGCTTGAAAAGATTATGGTGTAGATTTGACCAAACACTAGCCAGCATCAGCAATATATAGTATTTAATTGACAAATTGTTTAGAGCACTGCTGTCATTTGAAACCTTCCACCAACTACTTCAAATTTATGCAATTTTCAATTCACGTTTTTGCGCTCAAGCACCTCTCTCTTCTTACCCAAATTGTTTGATATAAACTCACACTTCAACTACTTAGTCATTGGTGTAACTAACTGTATTTGATTAGTTGTTATAATTGTTTTTGTAAAATATCGTTTTTTCGTAGAGCAAACCAATTGCTCTCAGTGTAAGAACAAAGCACCAACAATAGAATTTTAAGCGGAATGAAAAACAAAAGTAACTGACAAAACCCACTCAAAAATGCTACAAAACTCAAAAACAAATGCTTTAAAATTGTTATGCGAAAATTTTAAAATTACTAAATGAAAAATGTTGACAATTTTAGTAGAAAATAAAAGAAATTTATGAAATACGAGCGACAAGCATATTCTTACATACGTACATATTGAGAGAGAACCACTTAATTATACATTCGGCAACACATGTTGCGTGGGTATAAAAACGAAAAACGAAAACGCTAAAACGGTCAAACTGAATTCTAATCAACTTATACTAAGAGAAGAATTTTGTATTTACTGAGAACTAGTTTACATAGCGTGATCCAGGTTAGGCATATCGGCATATCTCTAGTGACGTGAGCTCCTTGATTGTGACCAAGGCGGTGTCCACTACAAAAGAAAATTCGAATCCAATATTTTAAAGCATAGTTTACATGATTGAAGCTTTGCTAATCAAATTTTTTTTTACATTCACGAAAATGTATAAAGTCTACGTATGACTCAAAGGAATAGCCGAAATTAGTGACTATTAACCGTGGAAGTTGAAGAGAGAATTTGCTAACTAAGACCGAATATGCGTAGAGTACTACGATATTTACCGATTGATGTCAAATCAAAGTGCTGAAATGATTTTTTGATATCATTGTAGGTCATATCAACTTAGAAAAAAATATTTCGCCGAATGGGTCTCCGGGCGAAATTTAAATTAAAATGTCTTACAATTTTCTGCCCACAGTAGTTGAAGCATAAGCCTTGCGCTTCAATTTTAGAATATCATTAAAGATCTTTTCTTTCTTGACGTCCAAATTTTAAGGGTTTCGGAATCCATTTTCTTGGTGTTAATCTTAGTTTAAGTGATGTTACTCCTTAGCGATGCCAGCTGGAGTGCCATTCCCAGTGGATGAGAAGTGGTCATCCTTCAGGATGCCAGGGCTTGACGCGCATCTCAACACACTCAGTGACCTCACTATCAGTTACCTTTTCCAGTGACCCGTTCATCTATTCTTGAGGCGTTTGCCGCCACCATATAGTGATCAATCATGTTCCTAAAGTCGCTTCTATGAAAAAGGAGCAGGAACTTTGTGTATTTCTGATCTGCCGCTTTACACATGACTTTTACAGTTTTGCATTCCTGTTGATTCCTCCATCGCGTTTTGACCCTCCTTGTCCTGCATCATCATCTGCTATGCAGATCGGTCACTTTTCCGGCACATAGCCGTACAAGACTTTCGATAGTCTCACTCACTATCTCATTGCCTTCGATGCCTTCCTGACGTGATACCCAGCGGTAATGAAGTCTTCCCAAGACACTTCTGGTCGATATGCAAAACGCGTTTACTGCCTGTCTGTAATATTAGTTATGAACAAATTAAGGCATAGCCAGTTTAAGTTGCTATCAATGTTCAGTAAATAGTCTTTTTATATCCTAAGCAGAGGCCACCAAGTTTGTAAGACCCAGAAGAAAACGTCGGAGACCCTAAAGAGTACAGGCTTGCTTAAAAAACTTGAAGATCATGGCTGCCGGGAGATTGCCTAATCAGACGATCTAACGCTTATGGTCATAGAAAAGTTTCTAATACCGTTTACAAGTTGACGCTGGGGTATCTCAGCATCGTAACAAATACCGCAAATGGGAGGCATCCGTCTGCAACCGGCCTCATTCTGTATAGGATGCTTACATTGAAACCGAGTATCGACGAGAGAGCCAAAAAACATCGATTGCCTAGTAAATATGTAGAGGATATTTGGCAAAAGGTGTGGTCTCTCACCGAAAGTGGTCCCCTGGCTCTACGACAATAAGTCGAACCCATTATGTTCTATGGAGTATTTATGTAGTGGAAGGATCCAGAAAAGACCATACTTGGAGAGAAACTCGAGAGCGTTCAACGACACTTAACGCCATCTTGCACACATTGCTCATAGGCATCGTCGGGAAAGTTGATATCTGACTCTGAGAATATGGGTTGCTAAAAGAACACGTATCTGAACATTTAGGATTAGAAATCCTTACACTCTATAACATCATACCGGATCAATGGATCAAGGAGTCACCAAACCGAATTCTGGCGGTTCGTTCTCTGTCCACTGCCGAGGGAGTTGTGGGTGGGAAGAAGTGATTGGAGGAGAGGGTCAGTGAGCTTCTTTGCGGATGGGTCAAAGCTTGGAGGCAAGATTGGTGCATAGGTTTACTGTCAGGAACTCTCTATCTACTCCTATCGATCGCAAGAGATCTAGTGATCTCTTTACCCTCAGTAATGCAGGCTAGTCCCCTAGTTGTCGGGCTTTTAAAAGGTCGTTGCATATTGGAGTCTATGTAGTAAGGCTGGGAATCCTAGCAGACGCCATCTGCAGATGCTGTACGGAAAAATATGAGGTGGAAACATATCAACAGTTCCTTTTTGACTGTCTTCCATACCTTCTGACATCCCACCGAACTGGTGGAAATGGTTATTAAACGTCTGTGCAAATTTCTTTTGGCTAGTAACAGTTTTGCAAATTTATAAGTTCGAACACAGAAGTTCTTTTCAATGGCTTCACAACAGACTACATTTAGCACTCCACGTGTCATATTTGATCAGCCATCTAACCTAACCTAACTTAACTCTATTAGTATGGCGAGCTGAGTCGGAAGTTAAACTACTTGACCAATAATATATGTAATTTTAACCGACCAGCTATACATGTAAACTAGTTCTAAGCATAAATATAAAAATGTTATCCATAACTGTTATACACTTAATGTTTTATGGATCTTGTCACTACCCAAGCTACAGAATATGCGGGGCATAAAAGGAAAAAATCTGCGACATAATAACGAAATGTGCAAATACTTCAATTATAAAAATAGCACGACAAAAGGTTCTAAGTGGAGCTCTGTGACGACCCCAGCTCTAATATTTTGTGCTTCGGTGATGATTTTAAGCTGTCTTATTGCATAGTTTATGCATGATTTCGCTGTCTTCGAAAAAGTACAATAAGAAATTTAATTGAACTAGTAGTATTAAAAAAAAAGAACACAAAAAAATTAATTTACTAAAATAAAAATATAAAAATACTTAACGCTTACAAAGTGTAAGACTAAATTAAATATATGTTAGATGTGGCAACTCTCTGTATGAATGAATGCTTTAAAACTAAACGCCCAGAACGCAAACAGACGTGAAGGGAATATGTCTCAGCTCAGTTAGACTCTTTCATAAATATGTAGGTAAAAGCGTTAATGGAAAAAAAAATTATTAAAAAGAATATTGAGATCTTCTAAATTAAACCAATTTTAAAGCAAAATTAATGGCATAAATGTGCAGAAGTTATATATGAAAGTTAATAAATAATAGAAGATTTTGTTGGTAGTAACTGAAATGTGGGCAATTGGAAAAAAATGTTGAAAAAATATATATTTTAATTGAGAAAAAGTTATACAATAGAGAATACCCAATTCTTAATTCCGCGTGTGCGAATTTCGAACACACAGATCGCCAAATGCGCCCACTTATTCAGCCCACCGCGCATAACTCCTGTCAGTTGGGTGATAAAAGCTATTAAAAAAAAATAAGGTACAAAATGTATAAAATATATTTTCAATTTTAATTTGCTATAATTTCACTTATTTTTGAAAACATATATTAAATTTAAAAAATAATTAGCAGCAGCTGCACATACACACAGACGTGCATGCATAGCAAATAAGTTGCTCTAATGAAGGTTAGGTTAATGCTTTAATGTTGCTTAAGAAAAAATAACAATAATCATAAATTAGTTAATTAACGGTAAACTACTTACAATTACACACACACACAAACACTCAAATGTGAGAAGTATTAACATATTGTCTAAAGCGCAGATAACTGCATACAAATCACGCGTAACGGTTATGCAAGAAACATACATATTCAGTATACACAAAGCAAGTTATTTATGAAAATTTATGAAAAATATATGTATACAAAATATAAAAATAATGAACTATGAAGTAAAATCATAAAAATTAGAAAAAAATTAAAAAAAAAAAAAAGTAATAAAAAATTATAAAAAAAAATTAAAATAAATTAAAAATTAAAAAAACTAATTAAAATTAAATTATTAAAGATTATTATGAATAAAAAATAATAAAAAAAAAAAAAATTATAAAAAAATAAAAAAAATTAAAATTAAAATAATGAAAATTAAAAATAATAAAAAAATTAAAATAAATTATTAGAGATTATTATGAAAAAAAAATTAATATAATAACTAAAAATAATAATAATAAGATTAATTTGCTTTAAACAAGCCACAAAAAATAGCATAAAATAAGTTTGAAAAAACCCTGCAAGGAAAATTTATTTTCTCAGCTCCTAATCATGCTCTACCATTTGGCTTGAAATACAACTATATTTGAAGCAAGAAAAAGCTTAAAAAATGCATAAATGCAACTTATGTTATATTATATACACAATTTATATTATATAATATGTACTATATCAAAAACTGTACTAAATTATTTACATATATACATACATATATACTATATATATATATATATTCTAGATATTTATATTATATATGTCTGAATTTATATTTATCGAGAACAAAACAAACTGAGTATTGTGTAAAAATTGTGAATAATCTTTATTAAGTTGCTTAGTCTATTAAGCCGAAAACTTTACTTGAAGAAATTTGAAAAAAAAACCAAATCGAATGTGTACACAAAAATTTTAACTCAACGTGTGTTACATGCATTGAAAAATCCAACAATAAAGTCTCTATTAAACTTCAAAAGTAGCAAACGTCTTGGCTTATTTGCAAATGATTTGCGCTCGTACAGTACATTTCTCTCTCACACGCACAGCTGGCAACAACAATCAACACTCGAAATCGACTGCGCTTAGCAAGCATTCAAATCCTATTGCAGCATGGACAACCACCATTTACAGTTGTCAAGCTAAACGGTAAATGCATTTGAACAGTAACAATTTTATAATAAACATTAAAACTAATATTAATATGACCCGCAACCTAAGTACATATTTATATAAATAGTTGTAGAGCTAAACGTATAATTTGCATAAATAAATAACATATTATGTACTAATATTTGACCACGATTGTATATAGCTGCATACGTAAAAACAAAACGCCCTGTAAAATATATATATTAATGCAGAACTTGAAACAATAATCAACTAAAAGTTAGCTATATTTTCATTATATTCTTATTTGCTTACTAATTTTGAAAATATGCTTTATTTTTATTGTTTTAAAAAACTATTTTCATTAACTTTCAAACTATTTGTATGTAATTTTTTAATCCATAACTGTCTTAAACGCGCCTTGTTTCAAACTAATAGCTTCTTATTCTCGTGATCAACTTACAACGCCTCATGCTCCTTCAACTCTGATTATTCATTTCATTTTGAGTTGATTTTAACGCCACATTTAAATATGTTTTTATATACTTAGTATATTGTATATATCATTATATAGACATTGCTAAGCATCCATACCATATTTCGCAAGCGCCAAAGTTCAATTGCCAACAAGTTTGGTTATATAAAAAATTGGTAAAACATAATTAACAAAAATTTAAAATATTTAAGTAAATTATTGAAAATATTATTGCAAATATCATATAATATGTAGATATTCAAATATTTGACTACTTATATTCAGCATTCAGTTCAAATAGTCTTAGTATTCACAGTCAAATAATTGAGATTTAAAGCTCAAGTTTTTAGTAGTAAAGCCTTGGTAAAGCAGTATTAAGTATTGAATATGCATGTAGTTCTTTAGGCTCAGCTTTCTTGTAGTTAACTGCAGTTTCTTTAGTCAAATAAGCTAATACTATGACTAACACTTAGCCACTTATCAACCCTTGCTGAATTGCTTTGCAACTTATTGATTTGATATTTAAATTTAGCAGATATCTAGAACTTTTTAGACTTACTTAAATAAAGGGCGATCCATTTTGAGGTTCCCTACTTTTTTAAAGAAAACACACAGAAGCTTAAAATTTAATGGAGAATGTTTATCATCATTCGGAATAACATTCTTTGGCATTCATTTTTTGAAGATTATCTCTTTCAAATTTTGGGCGTGACTATGTCTCGGGCGATCCATCCGTTGAGTCCAATTTTCGTTGACTTGTTCGAGCATTTCGATTGGTACTTAACTGGCGAATGACAAGCCACGCTCCAAGACCTGAATCGAATCGTGATTTTCCGCATAGATTTTAAACTTTACATATGCACACAAAAAAATGTCTTCTTGGTGTCCAATCAACCGGCCCAAAACGTGATTATAGCGATGTGTGGGAAATGGCGCCGTCTTGTTCGATTTGATCACGAGCTTCAATTTTAAACATCAAGTAGTCGGTTGTCATGGTGCGATAACGGTCACCATTGACGGTTACGATCTCATCGGGATCATTTTTGAAGAAATGTGGACCGTGTGGTGATAAAATCGCAGCTCTTGAAACTTTTCAGGTTACTCTTCGTCTAAAATGCGGCAATTCTGCTTGTTTACATACCCATTGAGCCGAAAATGGATCTCATCGCTGAACAAAATTTGGTTCTAAAACGTCGGATCTTCTTGGAACTTTTCAAGAGTAAAATGTGACAAGTCGTGCCATACCATACGAGTTGCTGCAAACGGAGCCGAATAGACTCTGCAAGGACTTCATGTACACCCTACAGCTACAGCATCAATATATTTTCTTCACTGCGCGATGGATGTGGCATATTCGATCTAACAAATAATGCATGCTGAGTCTCAAGATGGGTTATGGTGTTGCGAAGAGTACGCTCAGTAGGCCGATTATGTTAGCCATAAATTGAGCGAAATCCGCGAAACACATTCTTTACAGACTTTGTTTTTTTTTCATTTAATGGACTTTAAACACGATTTTTTATTGTGCAAAAAATTTTATGAAATTATATGTACTCCACTACCTTTTGAAATATTTCGTGCAGGAGATTGATTCCACGCTCATACATTTTTTTAACCTCACAGGCAAAAACCTCGCCCAAGTTGTTTTTAATGTCCTGATTTGAGGTGAAGGTTCTCCCATCTAAAAAATTTTGCAGAAACCGGAACAAGTAATAGTCCAAAGGTGCCAAGTCTGGAATACACATTCAAGTTGCAAACACTTTTGGCGAGTCATCAAAATTGTAAAAGGTCTCGCATTATTCCGGTGGAATACTACACCTTTTTTTATTGAATGAAAATATTTTATAAAAGCTAGATTTGTAAGTGGAAATTAGATTCGTTATAAGAACTTTAGAACAATAGATAGTTTTTCAATGCAAAATTGCGTATGAACAACAACAATAAATATGTCACGCTTTTGCATTGAAATTCAGATTTTGTCTTGCTTTCTCAACCTTTTCGCGCTTTCTGTGTGTTCTTTAAGGAAAGTTTAACGGTTGTCTCATAATTTTTGAAACCGTCATATTACGATCTATGGCTCTCCTAGATCATTTAACCTTAGTTGTTGGTCTTTCAAAAAGTTACCATTTTATTACAAGATTCTACAATATTTTTACCATGAAGAAAATATGTTAAAATGCAGGAATTTATAAAGAATGAGCCGAAATCTAAATTGGGTCTACGGACGGTGTGCTCCAAATTTGTTCCGCACAAATTGACCGAAGAGCAAAAATTACTACGAATCCAACATAGTAAGGATTTAATTAGGGAGTCGAGAAAGGACATAAACTAAAAATATTCGATTGTGACTGGTGATGAAACGTGACTTTCTATGTGATCCCGAAACCAAACGTCACAGTGCCGAATGGAAGCATCCAGACGAGCCATCACCGAAAAAAAGTCTTCAGAGGTCAAAAATAAAGACAATGCTGATTTGTTTTTACGATTCCGAGTGTGTTGTACACCGACAGTTCGTCCCACCTGACCAAACGATTAATGGTGTGTTTTACCTTGGTGGTATGAAGCGTCTTTGGTCACGCATTCGTCGTGCTCGACCACAATACCGTGAAGCAGGGTCCTGGCGCCTGTTGCAGGATAATGCGTCGTGTCATCGGTCGATGCTTGTCACTGATTTTTTGACAAAAAACTCCATATTAACCATTAATCACTCACCCCACTCACCTGATCTGGTACCCTGTGATTTTTACCTATTTGGAAAACTTCATTTGCCCATGAAAGGGCACTGGTTTCAGGACATTTCAGCTATCCAAAAGGCGACGACCGATATTCTCAAGAGCATTCCGAAAAATGACCTTAAACACTCATTTGAAATGCTAATTGACCGGGCTAAACGCAGTATCGAAGCACAAGGAAACTACTTTGAATAAAAATTATAACTTTTGAAAAATATAAATTTTTTGTTGTTTTTTTTAACAGTCCTGTTTCTTTTGCGACAGACCTTGTATATAGAAATGATTTGCATAACTTGCTGAATCGATTAAGCCATGTCTGTCCCTCTGTCTGCCTGCCCTATATATGGGAGCTAAACAATTTGAGATACCGATCTGAAATTTTGCACACGTCCTTTCTTCCTTAAGAAACTCTTTAGCACATAGCTGTCATCCGAACGATCGGATTCGAGTATGGAAAACTTTTGCATTTGAGGAAATATTTTCATGAAATAATTTCATGTGTTATTTTTAGATGCAAAGGTGTAATCTTCGAATAAATTGTTGAGATCAGATCATTATTGCATATAGCTGTCATACAAACTGAACGATTGGATTCGAGTGTTTGTATGGAAAAATTTTTCATTTTACGAGATATCTTCATGAAATTCTGCATGCATTATTTTTCAAAACAAAGGTATAAGCTCAGAGAAAATTAATCGGATCGGATCATTATAACATATAGCTGTCATATAAACTGAAGGAACAAAATCAAGTTGTATGGATACTGCTCGATATAGCAAGAGTATTATAACTGCTGGCTTCCTCATGTTTATTAAGCAAATTTAGTGCGAACTTTGTTGTATAAATCACTGATCTTGTTTAGAGTATCAGCATTAATGGAATCCAAATTTTTTATCTGCTGAGTAGACTTGCTTAGATTTGATTTTGTTCGTATACAATCATTAAACTGCTTTAATTATCGTTTGATATCATATAATAGTAATATATATTATAACAGTTTTTATGAGGGTGTAATTTAGCGTTTATTCTCATATACTACTGTGGGCAAAATATAGTAAGACTTTCCTGATAATTTTAAAATTCTTACTTTATTCTTCAAAATCTATATTGTGCTCTTCAAAACAGTCCTTCTTGGCCCCAATACACTCGTAACAACGTTTTTTCCAATCCTCGAATTAGTTGTTAAAATATTTCGACGAATGCGAAATTAAAATGAAAAAGTCTTACCATATTTTGCCCACAGCAGTAAATAAGTAAACTCACAACGTATTTTACTTACATACAAACCCAAAACAAGCTGTTTGTTTAATATTAAAAAAATGCGAAAATACAAATTTAGCTTAATTTCTCATAGTAAATAAACGAACCTCAACAAAAACTCATGGGCATCCCACACATACACATGAAATTCACGAAAAAACTTCAAACATTGTTAGTAACACGAAATATTTATTTTTATTTGCCTAAGTTATGAGTACACGATTTTGCTATTCATTGCTTTAGCACTTGTGGAAATTAATTTTGTGAATTTCTGTTTATTTGCATATTTTCAAAACTAATATTTTGCTCTGCCTTAATTTGATTTTCGACCATAATTTATTTCAATTAATTTGCATTATTTCATTTTATTTCGATTTTGTGATTGTCATTTGTACTTAATAAAATAATAGTAATAATAAAATAGCGTATATCCCCAGCTGGCACGAGTTATGTTTACTGCTAATGTGAGCGAATGCATTTCATACTAAAGTTTAAGATTTGAAAATGACTAAATACTAGTGCTTATGTCTCCAGTACGTGCAACATGTGAATGCCAAAGTGTAGCTTTGAAACAAAACGAGAATGATCTAAGCGCAGAAGCGAAACGTAGAAAATATCGCAAATCTAATTAGTACCGATAATCACTTTTTCTAATTGCCGCCAACACTTCTATGTAATATATATATATATACAATTTTAAAGGAATGTAAACAACAACAATGTAGAGAACGCCTATGTAAAACTGCTAGATTGCTATGTACATAAAATGGTATTGTAAATAATTTAGATTTCATTTACTAAGCATAACCACGGCGCACACACACACATATACAAACACATCCACACAAAGGAATGTTTTCTGTCAATGCATATGGTTTTTGAATAAGAAGCAGACGAAAAAACACCCACCCATAAATATTTGTTTGCAGCGAAAATTTTCACACACACATACCCACACAAATATTTTCAAAAAAAATCTTGTAGCTTAAATTTAGTAATAGAAATGTTGTTGAATATTGTAAAAACTCTTTTATAATTTATATTTTATTCATGAAAAATATTTTGTGTGCCTTAAAATAACAATACTAACACAAGGTGTTTGCTAGCTGTAGTGTTTGTATCTATATCAATTTTCCTCCTTATATTTGTATCTATATTTGTTTCTATACTCCCTCCAACAACTGTTTTCCAGTCTAAGTGTAAACCCATGTTTTGCCATTATCTTTTGTATGCCATATTTATTATGCTTTCACTCAATTCCTCATCGCCGCATATACTTTAAACGCTAGAAATGTACTAACCCGCTTATCATCTGTAAGTTTTTGTACACTTTTCCATTAATATGTGTATCTTGCTCCATCATCTGTACTAGTAATCTGTATTAAATAGTAATTGTTCTTGTTGCCATTCTTGATGTAGCGTCTGTTGTTTATCTTTATTGTTTATAATAATCTGTCTGTTGATTTATTTTTTTGATTTAGTATTAAATATGCGTGAATCTGAGTGCATATTTGGCTAAAAGTGCAGTAGTTTATTCTAAATAAATATGGATCAAATCAAGACACAATCTACATATAATTGTTACGTATACGCCGCGTATAACATTAAAGAAAGTGAGCCATATTAAAATGCGACTTGTTTTGCTTTATAAAAACAAAAACTGGGAATAAAAAATAATGACTGCTTTTAGTTATAATATTATTTTATTTAATATTTTCTAATTAAATTTTTTTATTTCACAACTGATAGAAAATTATAACACATATAAAGTTAAAGATTTATTTATTATACCCTGAACAGTGTATATTAAGTTTGCCACGCAGTTTGTAACACCCAGAAGGAAGCGTCGGAGACCCTATAAAGTATATACATATATAAATAATCAGTCTAGCTGAGTCGATTTAGCCATGTCCGACTGCCTGTCTGTCCGTCCGTCTGTATATATGCGAACTAGTCCCTTAGTATTTAAGATATCGTTTTGACTTTTTGCAAACGTTATTTTCTCTGCTCATTTGTCGGAATTGCCGATATCGGATCACTTTTACAAATAGCTGCCATACAAACTGAACGATCGGAATCAAGTTCTCGTATGGAAAACTTTCACATTTGACAAGATATATTTACGAAATTTGGTACAGATTATTTCCTAAGGCAACAATGTATTATACGAACAAATTGTTCAGATCGGTTAACTATAGCATATAGCTGTCATACAAACTGAACGATAGGAAAAAAGTTCTTGTATGGAAAACTTTTGCATTTGACGTGGTATCGTCACGAAATTTGGCATGGATTACTGCTTAAGGTGATAATATAATCTCCGAAAAAATGTTTCAAATCGGATTACTATAGCATATAGCTTCCTTATAAACTGAACACATAGTTACTAAAAGAAATGCAACTGTGAAGGGTATATTAGCTTCAGTGCAGCGTTTTTTCTTGTTTTTTTTTTTTTGTTTGAATTGACGTCAACTTAAATTCTCGACGAATTTTATCAAAAATTACAAATTTATATTCTGATCAATTTTGACCCGGATTAAAAACAAAAAAACATTTTCATATATTGTATTTTAATAGAAATATTTAACAGCGTCTTCAAAATAGTCCCTTTTATGCTAATTCATACACACATACAACACTTAACACAATTTTCCATACACTCGTTCTAAGCCTTGGCTGATATGGCCTGCAGCGAATGACTTTTAATGGAATGTGTCCATCATGGCGCGTAACCCGAAATCAAGAATCTTTCATGGAAAAGCATCGATTGTCATAAACTACTCTATATATTTGCAAAAGATGAAGTCACCGAAAGTATTCCTCAGGCTCTACGACACCATAGTCAAGCCCATTATGTTCTATGGAGACTTTATATGGTGAAGGAGCTTCTTCGGATTTGTCAAAACTTTGGGAAAGGTTGGTGGTGGAGTTTACTAACAGGAGCTCTCTACCAACTCCAGCTTCAGACTTCCTGACTGTTGCAGTGTCTTCCAAGTCTAAGTTGCAGCTTTGAAAGTAGCAGTAAATTTGCTGCTCCGGCGTGCAGCCTCTTTCAGAGAAGTTACCATCCACTCAGATAACATAGCCGCGATACTAGCCTTGAGCACATTAACAGTGAGTTCAATGCTGGTAAAGGAGTGCCTAACCTCGCTATCAACAGCATTGAGTGCGTTTGCGATAAGGCTAATATGGGTGCCAGGCCACAGCGGAATAGCAGGAAATTGTAAAGCTGATGTGCTAGCAAGGAAGGGCACCCTAGAGTCGCTACCGGTAGAATGGCTGCGGGTCGGTGCTTCATATTCTCTTGTATTCTGCTGCTAGATAGCTGGGCTTTGCGGATCTTGGCCAGCGCTGGGTCAACATCCGTACATACGCTGTTACAAAAGTCAAACCTTTGTCTTTTGATCGCAAGAAACCTTGTGATCTCTTTTTCCTCAGTAAGGCTAGCCTCTCTCTAATTGTGTGACATTTAACAGGCCATTGCCCTATTGATGTCAATGTCTTCCTTCTGGACTGTCCCGCGTTTGGGAGGTCAAGACTTAAACACTTGAGAGCGCATACTTTGAGACATCCCACCGAACTGGTGTGAATGGAAATTAAACGCCTGTGCAAATGTTTACTGGCTACTAAGTGTTTTGCTAATTTATAAGTTCGACACAGTAGTTTCTTCTTTTCTATGACTTCAAAAATTACTGCATTAGATCTCTCACTCTAGATCAGCCATGGGTTAGGTTAATAGGGAATCAAATCTGGCGAATGCCGTGGTTGAGCGATAACTCTCCCGTCGCGTTTAGCCAAAAAATCAGTGGCAATCAAGCTTGAATATGAGAACGCATCAGCGTTGTGAAAATCCAAGAATTTTCTACCCACAAATCCGGTAGTTTAAGACAAAATATCATATACATACGCCAAAAAACATTCATAATTTCTCTGGTGGTGGAACAAGAAACAGTAACAAAGTAAACGATGAGGATTACCTTGATTTTGGCGTATTATTTTTGGAATTCAGCACATTTTTGGAGTGTCCTTATTCTCCAGTAACAATGGGTTCGATGAAAGCAAGGTCCTCAAGTATGTTGTCAAGCCACTCTTTTGGAACTTTTACTGGACCAAAATATGTTGAGTCAATCCGTAAGCGATTTTGAGAACCTCTGGTGTCGCTCTGCTGCCAGCACGATGATTTTCAAGTACTGTTTCTTTAACTTTTTCGCTTTTTCATCGTTATTACAGTTTAAATACACCAGTCCGAGTCATTTTTGATGGTATAAGTCAACTTTGTATACATGCTACGACATAAAGGATAGATAGGATGTAATAGAGAACAGATAATAAATAGATAATACTAGTTAATCGATCATTAAGAGAAGACAAGAGACAAATAGCAGATAAATAAAAGACAAATAAAAGATAATGAAAAGGAGTTTAACTTATACCGAATCTATTTATTCATAACTCCAAGCCTTTAAAACGTAAGGATCATAAAAGTTAGTAACTTAAATAATTCGTTGGACTTTGTTAAAATGACTAAACTGTGAAGTGGTCACTGATAAATTCGTACTGAAGCATTTTGCTGACATTAAAATAGCACACAAAGACGTTATGCCTTCGACAAACTTCTCCCCGAATCTTGCGCTCAAATGTCTTCCCTTTCATCGCACTTCACTCCTCCTTCTCCCTTATTATAACATTCTCACATTTTTTTCCAATTGAGTGGCGTCTGGAAGTCTGCCATTGTGCCCCGTTTGTAGGTTTATGCGACAATTATTGCCATTGATTTTTGTTTGAATGTGTCAAAAAACTGTCAAACGCACTGACAGGTGTCAACCGTGTAAGCCATTAATTTAGAAAGTTTTGCGCCAGCAGGCAACACCATACCCAACGCTTCGCCACACACGTTAAGATAAGCAAAAACAACTTTTGCTTTAACAACTTTGCCGGAAATGTGCTGAGCTTGAAATGAGCAAACAAGACATGCCATTTATGGTGCTGCGAACAAGCAACAGGTTGCCGAAATGGCTATAAGGCTACACTTTGGGGACTTGTAAGTCATCCATATTAACGCTTTGAGCTATTTATATATGTATCTTGCTCAAATAAATATGTTCATGT
This sequence comes from Bactrocera tryoni, assembly GCF_016617805.1. Taxonomy (NCBI): domain Eukaryota; kingdom Metazoa; phylum Arthropoda; class Insecta; order Diptera; family Tephritidae; genus Bactrocera; species Bactrocera tryoni. The sequence goes on from NC_052503.1 coordinate 48,160,862, forward strand.
GTACCGTTAGATGTGAGTAGAAGTACAAGCGTGTAGGTTGATACAAGTATATGCAAATGCCAAATTTAATCATTTTATGGGTCTGTGTTTAGTCACAGTCTCACAGTTTATATAAATTTTATTGAAAGTGCATGTACATATATGTGTACTTGTATATGTATATATGCATCAACACGTGCCACCAATCTATTACAAGTGTACGTACTTAAGTATCTTTCAACTAATGTAGTCGCCTGAGTGAGTTCGCCGCTGTTGACAGGGCGTATACGTGACATGTAAGCTGCTTAGAATTTAGCTTGCACAATCAAGCGTCTGCTAGACATGCAAGTATATGGATGGAATGCAAGTGGAAGAAACTTCTAGAAGAAAGTTTCCATAAGAATAAGTTGACTTAATAATTTAAATAGCGGGAGAGAACAATTCCGTTAATTGACGTAGATAAAGTTAAACAAAGTATAAAGGATAGATACATATATTATAGAATAAAGATTATAAATTATGGATAACAGATTATAGATTATAGATTATAGATTATAGATTATAGATTATAGATTATAGATTATAGATTATAGATTATAGATTATAGAATATAGTTTATAGGTTATAGGTTATAGATTATAGATTATAGATGATAGATTTTAGATTATAGATTAGAGATTATAGATTATAGATTATAGATTAGAGATTAGAGATTATAGTTTATAGGTTATAGGTTATAGGTTATAGATTATAGGTTATAGATTAGAGATTAGAGATGATAGATTATACATTAAAGATTGTAGATTATAGATAACAGATTACAGATTATAGATTATAGATTAGAGATTATAGATTACAGTTTATAGATTATAGATTATAGATTAGAGATTATAGATTATAGATTATAGATTATAGATTATAGATTATAGATTATAGATTATAGATTATAGATTATAGATTATAGATTATAGATTATAGATTATAGATTATAGATTATAGATTATAGATTATAGATTATAGATTATAGATTATAGATTATAGATTATAGATTATAGATTATAGATTATAGATTATAGATTATAGATTATAGATTATAGATTATAGATTATAGATTATAGATTATAGATTATAGATTATAGATTATAGATTAGAGATTAGAGATTATTCATTATTCATTAAAGATTAAAGATTATAGATTGTAGATTATAGATTATAGATTACAGACTATAAATTATAGATTATAGATTATAGATTATAGATTATAGATTATAGATTATAGATTATAGATTATACATTCTAGATTATAGATTACGGATTATAGATTTCAGATTATAGACTATAGATTATAGATTATACATTCTAGATTAGAGATTAGAGATTATTCATTATTCATTAAAGATTAAAGATTATAGATTGTAGATTATAGATTATAGATTACAGACTATAAATTATAGATTATAGATAATAAAATATGAAAACTGTATAAATACCACTATCTCACCAGACTTTAAATATTTTCGAAATAACTACACACTCCCCTTGTCTGCTGCAGCTTTTGTACCAGTCAACCAGCAAACCCAAGCGACGACAATAAATATTTTCTAAACCCCTCTCATGAATACCCTACAAGCCTCAACACTCAATATCGTTCAAATGAAAGAAGAAAACAAGTAACATACAATCCATTAAAAAGCTCACTTGACCTTCAGTGTAAGCAGCTGAAGAATTACGATAATATCATGTCCATGGCTTGTCTGTCAACACAATAACACGTAGAACGAATTTATTTATTATTGATAGACGAGTGGCAGTCGGCAATATGAGAACAGTACAATATCGCAAAATAGCGAGCCAAAATTTATTGTGCACAAACAAGTTGGCAAAAGGGCACAATCGACACGCTCACCAAGTCTGAGTACACTACCACAGTGTTATTTACGAACAAACATATGTTTATACCATAGACAATAACCTTATATATTACTGCCGTTGTAAGGACAATGCCAGCAACCAACTACTATCAGCATCCTATAATCGAGATGGGCATTATAAATATGAAATGGAATAATCATTGCCTACATTTAGGCGAAGGCACCAAAAAGTTGTAGTAATGCCCGCTTTCAAAGCAATATAAGCATTCGAATGGCAGATGAACCGATATCAAAGTAGTGCCAGAGAGGAAAACAACAAAACGCACGCAAGGCAGTACAATAAACTGCAACGAGCGCTTAGTATTACATTCAAATAAGCCCGTTATTGTGCTGAATATGGCTGCCGGGCATTTGAGCACACAACAAGCAGCTTGATCCAGTATTTTGCTTATATTCACAATACAATATATGCGCTGCCTGTATACATATGTACATTTATTATGTGATGGTGGCGCGTAGAGGTTAGTCCACATCCTATTTTCAAATAACGGCATATGTTATATTCAAAGCCGAAATAAATATGGCTAAAGGCGAGCACGAATTGCACGAATTGCGGGGTTTGGCTAGTGCGTGCGTGCAGATTGGTTGTATGTTTATTGGTTGCCGCTCAATGCCACTGTAGTGCGCGCTTGAGTGTGCATTTTTGTATTATTAAGGCGGCAGTTTAAGTTGCCAATATTGTTGTGGTTAAGTTATGTATGAATAGCTGATGCAGACTTACAAAATTCAGCACAAAACCTGGCCAGCGGTAACCCATTATATTAAAAGTAATATTTGAGTGTTTATTTCAAGTTACAGAAACTACCTGAAAAGTTAAAAATCAACGTTTTTTTCGGTGAAAACTTAAGCAAGACTTTATGGTGCAAAAATATGCTACACCATTTGTTGGCACACCTCTATACCTTGTCGTATGACCAACACAGTACCTAAACTAAAATATAAAACATCCCTTTGCGCTGCTCCGTTCTTGATACAGCAGCAAGTTATACTCCTACTTATCTAGAAGCAATCCCGCCATGTCAAATATATGTCCAGGATACAACGAGTCCCCGCATGACTCTAACCACCTCTTTGCATACCCACCTGACCATACACATCTAGCACCCCTCTTCCAATGGTCCGACCCTTCAAAACAGGACGTCTGCTAGGCCGTTCCTACCGTTGGATGACCTCGAGAAAACTTATCTGAACCTTACCACCCTGACGGGAACTAGATAACAACGAAATAGTGAATCTAAAACTTTAATATTGTCTAAAACTATATTCGTGTGGTTTTTTGTAATCAAAATTTTAACGGTTATTTAAGAAACTCATTTCCAATTGTTGTATTTAATGTATAGCCCATCGAAAGCTATAACATTTTTCCATTTTTCAGGCCAATTCTGGATTACATCCCCTTAGAACTGCACCGGCTTGGCCCGCAAAGTTTATAGAGCCAATTTTTGGTACTCTCTGCTGATGAAGCGGGTCGTGCTATAAGGTCCGAAACAAAGAATAATCTGAAGAATATAGGTTTATGCTATGAGGCGAGTTTGAAAATTTCCCAACCGCTGTTTTCCAAATAGTTTGTAACCGCTCTTGCAGCGTGTTATCATGATGAAAATTTATTGCCCGTCTTGAATTCCGAGTTTTTTTTAACCATCGCTCTCTTCAATTTCATGAGTCGTTATCGCTAGGGTTCTCCATTGAGGGTTTCACCCAGCCACAGCTTGCCTTTTGCATCCATTTTTCATAACCAGTCAAAATTATATTCTCAGCTATAACCGCATAACCAGTGACCACTCCAATAAAGAGGAAGAAGTCAAAATCCTATGCAAAAATTACTTCTTTTGAAGCGTTCAAACAGCATTTCTGATATACAAAATCGTCTTTAAACGTTTCTTGGCTGCAATCCAAAGTTTCGAGACCTTAATTTACTTGCTTTATAATATCTATGGCTGTTTTTGAATGTTTTGAAATGACCGTTCGAGTGACTCTCATATATACTGCGAGCTCTTCTTATATTTGACTAAGTCTTCAGTAGTCTTAAATGGTCTCAGTGTGAAATTTTCGAGAAATCGATTTTTTTTGTTGCTTTATCGGATAGTATACACTATAATAAACATTTTCTCAAATTTTGAAATGAAATACAAATTATTACGGTAGTCACAATATTTCTTGTAGAAAGAAAACAGAGTGGGGAACATAGCGACTTCAATTTTTAAAGCGTTTTTCTCAGAATGGTGAAGAGTTTTGAAGATATCTAGTTCCAATTTGGAGAAAACATTTTTAAAGTCTTTCACTTTCGCACTATGGAAGCATTTAATTTTTTTTTAAATTTCACTATTTTTATTCAAACGGCCGCCATTTTGTAAAATTACAAAAAAAAAAAGAAAAAAAGAAAAGTTCCATAGCGCGATAGCGACTTCCCTAAAGATTAGTAACCTTTATGAAATTTTTGGCTTGGACCAAAATTGCGGCGGCAATCGTGGACATCGTACAGAACCTTTTTTCTTAGGTGCCATTCCACCAATTCATTTAACTATTATACACCCAATAAAGAAACGAAAAAAAAAATTATTTTGTATTTGTCAAGAATGTATTTATTTATTTATGAACAAAAATTCGGACCGATTAGTTAGTTACAATCTTAAAAAACAAAATCGCGAAAATCAGTCATTTTTCGGAGGGTCACACTGAGGCGGTGCCTTAATTGAGCTTCCCCGTCTTCAAACTTTTTGACCACCCATGACGGTTTTCGTCTTCTAAGCCAAAATACCCATTTTTAAGTCGTCTAAACTACTTTTGGCACATTCGCTCAGCTGAAGGGTTTTCAACATAAACTTCCACTGAAATATGATGATATGCGGCTATGTTTTCATCATATTAAATTAGTGAGGAAAAGCTGCCACAAAAATCTTTTTTCATGCTAGAAATTTGACAAATTTGAGAGAAAACCAAAAAACGTTAACTTCGATTGCAGCGAAGCTTTAATACCCTTCACAGATTACCTTAATGTTGATGTTCAATTTACATGACGATTTCTGAAATATTAAACTTCGTGACGTTCACTTTTCAAATCAAAAAGTTTCATAAATAAGGACTTAAGTTGGATCGGTCAGTTTGTATGTCAGCTAAATGCTAGAGTTGTCCGCTATCGTTGGTTACGGCAAATAATCAGCTCCTTGGCAAGAAGCGAGCGTGTGCCAAATTTCATATTCATATCTAAAGCACTGAAAGCCTAGGCGTGTTCAGGGTAAACAAGTTATTGTTTACACTTCAAATTAATGTCAAATGCTGAAAAAAGACGCACAAGACAGCAGCTTTCCAAACGCATGTTTGGATTATTGAAGTAATGGAATAATCAAGCCGCGCCATCTCTTGCAGTCTAGACCTAACATATTAAAACTTAATTTTATTTATTTTTTTTGAAATACTTTACACCAATTTCAAATATTTTTCGTACTTAATTAGGAGATATTCTTTGCAAAGGACTACAAAACATATACTCATATTAATTTATATAGATATAGCTTGAAACAACATTCGAGCAATTAATAGAGAGTTAGTTTCGATGGCTAATAATTTTCGGCTAAATGATTAATAAATGCTAGATATTTTCTTAGTGGTTCCTTATTTTCATCTTTGTATATAAATATGTGTGAGTCCGTATGTATGCCTGAATCCCATACAATTTTAATAAGTGTATTTAAAATTAGCTTTAATTGACCAAAACGAACGATAACTTTCATTGACTTATTTTCACTAATTTGTTCGATATTCAACTTGGTATTTTATTTAACATTTTTTTCAAATTACATCCATGCTTAAACATTTCACTTTCCCCATATATTTAATATGGAATTTTTTGATCTTTTGCAATAAATTATTTGCCTTCAAATCAAATTAACCTACAACCTTCGAAAAGTAATATTTTAGTACAAAATCTTCCGCTCTACAAAAAAGGCCCTAAACATTTTTTCCATAAATATTTTATTTAAAAAGTTATGCGCAGTTAAATTTAAGCATCAAATGTACTGTATCATACAGTACACCATGTCGTATGAGTAACACTGGGTGTGGTATAAATCACTTGTATGAATGCTTAAATCACTCGATGTATAACTTTAACTGCGTATAACTCTTGAAGGCATGTTTTTCTGGAAACAGATGTCAAAACTACTTTCGTAGAGCGGAGAATTTTATTTCAAAATATCACTATTACGAAATCCCAAATTTGTCGATTTACTTGCTTTATGCAATACATCTAAAAATCACATGTTTTATACAAAAGGAAAAGAAATATAATTTAGGCACGGTTTATTTTGAGAATAGAGATCTTTTTTTACTTTGAATCATTGTTTTTAAGGCAAAAACTGAAACTTTAGGCGAAATTTTAGAAAAAAAAATTGAGAAAATATTGACACGCTCATGTAATACTGTGGGCAACAACAAGTAAGACTTTTTAATTTAAATTTCATCCGAAAACCCTTTTAATGAAATATTTTTTTTTAGGTTGGTATGACACCCAGTGACATCTTAAACATACGGACGACATAGGTTTTGAGGAATAAATTAAGAATTTTAAAGTTATGAACAAAGTCTTAATATTTATACCCTGAACAGGGTATATTAAGTTTGTCATGAAGTTTGTAACACCCAGAAGGAATCGTCGGAGACCCTATAAAGTATATAATAGGTTGTCAAAAAAGTCTTGCGGTATTTTTATTATTTTTTATTGAATTTTTTTTATTGAAAGTGAAATGAATTTTTGATGACTCATGCCCAGCTCTTGAGCGATGCTACGGCTGTTACTATGCCGGTCTCTTTTGACCAATTCAGCGATTTTATCGCAATTTTCGACGACAGGCCTTCCGGAGCGTGGCGCATCTTCGACCACCTCTACACCAGAACGAAAACTTTGAAACCATCGTTGCGCGGTGGAAAGGAAACTGTATTGGGTCCATAAACTGCACAAATTTTATTGGTGGCTTGAGATGCATTTTTGCCTTTATCGTAGTAGTACTGTAAAATATGCCGTATTTTCTCTTTATTTAGCTCCATGTTTGCGACGCTATAACTCACAAACGACTTAAAAGAAACGACAATCAATCAAACACGTGTTAGCGCGTGAAATGAGCTTTCCAAAAAGGTATAGCATGACCCGATGCGACGAATAAAACTAGAACTACGCGCTTTCAGCGCCAACTAGCGAAAATACCGTAAGACTTTTTTGACAACCTAATATATATAAATGATCAGTATGTCGAGCTAAGAAGATTTTTATTAGTATGTGTAATTTATATATTCGCACGTTTATTTTTGTGTCTAGTTATAAAACCAATATTTAGCTATAAAACCAGTAACTTGATGTTATTGACTCAAATAAATTAATTATTATTTTTTCATTTCTCAAACTCCTCGTTTTGTATGCTCTGATTTAATTTGTATCACTCATTTGCCAATTTGTGTTAATTTTTGTTTTGTTTAGATAAACATACTTACATACACCAACTATAACAAAAATTAAATTACACAAAGCACCCCTTATATACCGTTACCAAATGCTTAAACCTTAGTGCATTTAACCTCTGCATTTAACAATAAGAATTAAACACAGCGAAACCTTCTACACAACAATTTCGACAAACAAACAAACACAAATAATTTAGTAATTTCAAAACCAGCATATCTCACATAAATACCGTGGAATAATGTATGTATAATAAACTAGTGATTATATAAGAGCATCACAGCCCTAATGCTCTTGTTCCTTATTTAAATGAAACGTAAAATCATTTTCAATCAAAAGCATCTTGTAAATACGCCTAAAAGTAAACCCAAAGTGTCTTATACTAACTAAATAAATTATACAGTTATCTATTTTATATTTACATACTTGATACTAAAATGTGTATTTTTCCCCTCTCTCCTCGCTATTAATACAATTCATGATTTAGGAGCAAATTGCACGCGAGAAGCAAGTAAGTGGGCGCGCACAGTTGCAAGTCTGGTATAATGCCGAACGCAATGAGCTGGTTGTCTCACTAATGGCCGCCGATGATCTGGCTCTGCGCGATGAAGCCTACGGACATGGCAATCTACCCGAGGCATATGCGAAAGTGCGCATTTTACCCAAATGGTAAGAGTCGAGAAAAAAATAGTCAAACTCGGCATTTTTTTGTTTTTTTGTTTTTTTTTTAATATAAAATTTTCCGTTCATTGTTTTCTTTAACAAGAAACTACAGCTCATATCACACACTAATCTACGCATTTTAATAACTAAAATCTTTTAATGAATATTCAAATGATAAGTAGGCATTAAAATAGTGTCGTTTATAGTTATATTTTCTCTCAAAGCAAATATATGGTTAATAAAAAAATATGACTCTAAAGATATCAACTGAACGTGTTCGTCAAATCATTCACGCGTATTAGGGTATGAGAAAGCTCCGTACAAAGTGGATGCAGCGCGAGCCCACTTTTGACCGAAAAAACTGACGAATTAATGATTTGAAGCAGTGATTGAAAATATTCAAGCGTTATAAACCCGACATTTTGCGTCAATATGTGACATTTTATGATAAATGGCTCTATCTTTTCACTCCGAAATCTAGTCGACGGTCATCCGAGTGCACTGCGCACGAAAAGTGAGCTCATGGCTTTAGTATTTTGGGATTTTGAAAACGGAAGGACCATCAAAAGCGGCTACTATACTTCTATATTATACCGTACCCATGACAGTCACTTCTAAGCAATCGGAACTGACCCGAGTTTTTGTCCGACCAAAGACTGTCAACTTGGCACCATTCCTCGATTTTGTTCAGGAATGTTTTCTGCTGCTACAGCAACAACAACTACTACATAGCGTTATTAGACAGATGATGAACGAAATCGTCGCATTTGAAGATAAAGAAATTGCTTTTTCACCAAAACAATGTACCGTGTCACAAGTAAACGAAAAAGTTGGCAAAAATGCCTGAATTTGGCTTCGAATGACTTCCGGATTCACCATATACTCCAAATCTGGCCACCAGCAATTACTAGCAGTTATCAAATCTCAAAAGAATGCTCGCTGCGTAGAAACTTTTATCGAATGAGGAGTTGATCGCCGATACTGAGCCCTATTTTAAAGTAAAGACAAATCGTACTACAAAAATGGTACTGAAAAGTTGGACGGTCGCTATAAGCAATGTACCAACCATAAAGGGAATTATGTTGAATAAAAATAACGAATTTTTACAAAACAAGAAAAAACGTTAATTTCGGCAGCACCGAAGCTAATTTACCCTTCACAGGTGCATTTCTTTTGGTAACTATGTGTATGTGTATCTATGGTAACCCGATCCGAACAATTTTTTCGGAGATTATATTATTACCTTAAGCAGTAATCCATGTAAAATTTCGTGAAGATACCACGTCAAAGGCAAAAGTTTTCCATACAAGCCCTTGATTCCGACCGTTCAGTTTGTATGGCAGCTATATGTTATAGTAAGCCGATCTGAACAAAATCTTCCGATATTACATTATTTCTATAAACAATAACTTATACCAAATTTCGTGAATATATCTTGTCAAATGTGAAAGTTTTCCATACAATAACTTGATTCCGATCGTTCAGTTTATATGGCAGCTATATATAATAGTGGTCCGATTACGGCAGTTCCGACAAATGAGCAGCTTCTTGAAGAGAAAATAACGTTTGCGAAATTTTAAAACGATATCTTAAAAACTGAGGGACTAGTTCGTATATACATATATACAGGCGGACAGATGGACATGGGTAAATCGACTCAGCTCAACTACTGTTCATTTATATATATACCTTATAGGGTCTCCGACGCTTCCTTCTGGGAGTTACAACCTTCGTGAAAAACTTAATATACCCTGTTCAGGGCATAAAAATTTGTTTCACTATATTAGACCGAGACTTTCATGAATTCTGGAAACCTATTCAAACCATTTAAAGTGAATTCGGTACATAACACTATTTTGGCATTCTGTGAAAAGGGGGTTAAATAGCAATATAGCTGCAGATGTTTGGCGGTCTGGAAGTACAGATTTGAATCCATTGTACTACAGTTTGTGTTCAGAATTGAACATTTAGAGAGTATTATAAAGTCTATGGTTGGAGCAGCGTCGTCAATACCAATAAAAACTGTGCGTAGGGCTACTGATCAATGATCGAAAAGTTTGGAGGCTTAGATGAAAGCAAAGGGTGTTCATTTGGAATAAAATTTTGTAAATCGGTACCATTATTAGAGAAAATTCCCTTCAAAAAAAATTCTTTGATGTGCGGTTTGTGTAGATCGTGTCAGCTTTCCCATTGTCCATTCCTTTTGTTGGTTGGGTTGGTGTACAGTTGTGGTGTGTTATTTTGGTATTGTGTAGTGTCATCAGCTGTGGTGAATTAAGCTGTTTTATTGGGGTGCGCCAGTTTTCCCGGGTAGAGTGGGTGGATGCTTAACTCATTTAAACGACTTGTATAATGGCCTGAGCTCGTAACAGAACTTATGGCAGGCAAGAGTCAATTTGCTGACCACAATCCATTCTCTTATTTTTTACTCCGCAAAAAAATATACTGAGTACGTGTTCCATTAAAGGTCATCCACTAATTATCATTGATCAATTTATATATAATTTTCATATTACTTATATTCACTGAAATAAAATCTCACCAAAACCTGAATCCATACCTTTCTATGAAATCAAATTATTTCTTAAGAAATTTTTAGTCACCTTTACCTTTTCCTCCCCCGCAGCGGCGATGGCAGCGTGCAACAAACCGAAGTTAGTCATCCCACCCAGAATCCCATTTGGAATGCAACGCTCACCTTTCCACACATTAATGCCGACAGCCTCATGGATCGCTACATTGACATACAGTTGTGGGATCTTGTACCCCATACCGAGTCCATATTTCTGGGCGAATGCAGTGTCGAACTGCAGCAGGCCTTTCTCGATGATCGTGCCATCTGGTGTCGACTGGAGGATCCGAAGGGGCTGCGCGGCATCAGCATGTCAAAGTCGCCGAGCGTCTCACCGCGCGGCTCCATTGCCGCCGGCTGTCCGGGCGGCGATGTAACACGTCTACTACGACGCGATTACAATATGCAACGTTCCATATCGGACGATGTCGATTCGATCGGCGATTGCACCTCACTGCTACATCCCGATCACGCCTGGGTGGCTGGCTCACGGCGTGGTTCCTCGCAGTCGGAGACGCTCGAGGTCGAAGTATATCAATTGGGTAAAGATTTTTCACGTTCTTTACCCGGTTCGCGTCGCTCCTCATTTCAAGATCCCGACAAGATACGCGAAGAGGATGCAATGCAACCGCCACCAGCTTCGTATTATGTCGGTAGACGTCGTTCGTCTGTGGCGCGTCGCGATCCTGATGAAATATTGAAGTCACTGAAGCAAGTACGCGGAGAACTCGGACGCGCAATGAGTTTAGGCACGGAACAACAAAAGCGACCGGGATCAAGACGTAAGTAGTAGTTTAGCGGTTAGCTGTAAAGAAAGTGCATGTGAAATATTTATAGAATCAATTTACACTATGACAGACTAATGTATTAAACATATTGATAAACAAGTTAAAGTAAGAGAATTGAGTGCGTGAGTTTTTACGTTCGCTAGATTCTTATGGTATCCACAATGGATTAAAATGTGCTAAGGCAACTATGTGTACAGATCAGAAAATGTAAACGAACCGGTCCCGATTTTGTCTCTGCACTATGTAGTGTTCTGAGACTATTTTGAAACCCGAATAGATCTAAAATAACTATCTTTAAGATCCGGCCGCAGCCTAATGGGAACTGTTCTTAACGATTTTATAGTCGTAGACTATCAGTATTAGTTTCAAAAGATTTGCATGCTTAAAACAACAGACATTTTACCTCTACTTTGAATAAGGTATCAAAACTTTTATGTTTACAAAAATTTTCGTATTTTATGGGTCCGCTTTTGTGCTTCCATTCCTGTAACCCTAAATATGCCACTAACCGTTGGTCCATATCACGTATCCCTCAACAAATTAAAGAAGAAAATTATTAACTTCGGTGCAACGCTTATTGTTTCGATCCGGACAACTTCTTTGGAGGTAACACCATTTGCATAAAAACAACTCACGTTAAATTTCTAAAAGATAACTCGTCAAATGAAAAAGTTTGCCATACAAGTACTTCTTTCCGACCGTTCCGTTGGTACTGCAGCTATATAATGGGTGATCCAAGTAGAGGTATGTTTTCCATAGCCTTTTTCGACAGATCACATGTGGGTCGTGCTATCGTATTATTTTTGTTTAGTATTGTTTGGCATTTCATCGTGAAAGACTTACGTTTGATCAACGTTTACAAATGAGCTCTTGAAAAGTTTCCGAGAAGATCCGACGTTTTCGAGCCAAATTTTGTTCAGCGATGGGGCTCATTTCCGTCTCAATGGGTATGTAAACAAAGAAAATTGCCACATTTGGGATTAAGAGTAACCTGAAGAGATTCAAGAGCTGTCATTTCATCCAGAAAAACCCACGATGAGAACGTAGCCATCAATGACGACCGTTACCGCGATATGATGAGCGACTATTTGATGCCTGAAATTGAAGCTCATAATCATTTGATTCCAACAAGAGGGCGCCACTTCCCACACATTGCATCAATCAATGGATTTATTGAGAGAATACTTCGGTTAGCTGATAATTTCATGTTTGGGCCGGACGATTGGCCACCAAGATCGTGTGATATCACACCCTTAAACTATTTAAATTCTAAAGTCTATGCGGACAATCCCGCATCGATTCAGGCCTTTTGGTTAAGTGCAATTCCGCTCGGTGTCTCATGAACTCGCTAGCATTATATCTTGATCTATAGGCAAGAAGCTGACAATGGCGGAGCGTAAAGAGGAAAGACAACTCAGCATATAGAATGGCATAATCGTTGAGACACAGCAGGAAAGAGAGGATGGATGCACCAATTAATCAGGAATCAGGTACAAGCATGGGTGGAACAGAAGCATGGAAAGGTAAACTTTTACATGAAACTGTTCCTAAAAGGACACGGATGCTTTAGAGAGTACCTGAATAGGTACGGTCATCACGGTCATGACAATGGAGCTACTTGCTTTATCTATGGTAGCAATGGCGAAAATGCGGACCATACATTTTGCTACTGCCCGAGATTTACAACAGAGCGGCGGAATCTGGAGATGGAAGTGCTAGGCCGCACAACACATTGTAAAATAGTGCCTTATATGCAACAAACGAGTCAAGTATGTTACACCATGGAGAGTGCGACAGCTCAGATACTGCATGAGCTGAGAAGAGCCGAACGACAAAGAACCAGTTAAGCTAGAGTCCCGAATAGCGAGCAAATGACGTGAGCCAATAGGTAATGCTTAGCGGCAGTCCCGCGAGGCCTTTCCACAAAGCTACAAATGAATGAGTTAAGGGTTTAGTACGAAGGCGTACCGTTTTGCAAGTCCAATTTAGTAAGATAATACTGATTTAGCGAATGAGGTGTACATATATCGAGCAGTACAAATCGTGCATACTGTATACTACCCGCCCGCTGGAAACAAAAACAAAAAAAGAAAATGCCTTGGATAAAAAGTCATATATGTCATTCGCCAGTTACCAGTCGAAACGCTCGAACAAGTTATTGAAAATTAGATACAAGGAATGGACCATCTGAGATGTAGCCTCGGCCAACATTTGAAAGCGATAATCTTCAAGAAATAAATGCCATAGAATGTTCTTTCGAATGATTATAAACATTCCCCATTAAATTCTAAGTTTCTGTGTTTCTTCTTTTAAAAAGTAGGGAACCTTGAAATGGATCACCCTTTTCTATAGCTGTCCGATATTGGCGGTTGCGACAAAGGGGCAGCTTCTTGAAGGACAACGGACGTGTTCGAAATTTCGAATGGATATTTCAAAAACAGGGACTTTCGAAGTAATCATTACGTAGTTAACGAATAATTGCTAAAAAGCCATACTTTCGCTTATTAGAGTACTCAGTGGGATAATCTTATTATTTGCTCTCCAACTAGTGACTATATTAGACATCTCATAGGATTAATAATATAAACGAGTAAAGGCCACGCATTTCATCTTTCCCTTACTTACACCTAAAATATAAATCCCCAAACTTTCGTATCGAAGACATATCTCACAAAAGGCAATTGAATAACCTGCTGAGTAAATTAAATTAAGCACGAAATTTCTCACGCTCTCAATTCTCTTAAGAACACGAAGATAAAATGAAGGTATTTAAAATAAGATGAAGAATATGAAATATTTTCTAAAATAATTTTTATTATTTTATATTGAAAGCAAAATATTTATGCAACACATTAGTCCACTTTATGTAACAAATAATGAACACATAATATTTTCTAATATTTCTTTCTCTCTTTATTTTCTTAAAATTCTTAACTGTTGCACTCTACGCAATTTTCATTTATAAATGCTTTTCACTGATTTTCAAAACCTTAACAAATGAAATTCTGTGCTTTCATTTCTGTTTCTGCCACAAACTAATCACTAATAACTAACTACTCTTTCTCTCTTTCCCTTTTTCCCTACTACAACACTTACTCGATCACTCTCTCACTCTATTGCTCGCTTTCCAACACTGCCTACTCAACACACGCTCTGTCGCTCTATTCACTTACGTCTGCTCCCTTGCTTTGTCTCTCATTTGCAACTTGTACCGCTATTTTACCAACACTCCTTTAGCCTCAATATCGGTGTCGCATTACCAAAGCTTAGACACCACGCCTTACATTTGGACACGCACTAAGTGAATGCGAATAACTTAAATTCAACACACAAAACGTAAAATGCTCGTTATTCTAAATAAAACACAACAACAACTTTTGCTAACTAAATAAAAAGTGCTAAATAAATCAACTGTAAAAAGTAAAGACAAAAACCTAAATACAGCAAGGTCTAAACTAAATAAGCTACAAATATTCTTGCGTGTGTAAAAAATTTAGTTCTTGCAACAAAATATATTTACTTGCTGCACCAGAATTTTTATTTCGCTGCTGCAACTTCATCTGTGTTGTATAATCTATAATTCACTCACAACAACAGCACACACTAGTCACTATGGACAACAGCTTAAATTTTTATCAAATACTACAACACAAAAAACAAGTCACCAAAAATTTAATGTTCATAAATCGGAGAAAAATAAAATAACAAAAGCAATTGCCAAATCAGAAAACTAAATTCAATCAGTAACAGAAACAATTAGTTACACAATGCCTACGTTCCACATCCTGTAGAATGCAACACTGCAATTAACAGTTACGAAATGGTAAGAGTGCAATATTGACTTTTGTTCCGTTCCTTTGTTATGACGTTGCTTTCAAAAACGTCTTTCCGAAATTACACATATTTAAATTTAAACGTTTTGGGTTTAGCTGTTCGTAATCTTAAAGGGCACACCTAGTATGACAACGAAAATCAAGGAGATTTTTTGAAAATCAAAAACAAAATATTGAAATTTTTTTAAACTTTTAAGAGTGTATTCACAAATTTAAATATATACAGTTAAAATGTTGAACAAACAACTTAAATACATTTCTAATTACTTGCGCACTCTGAACCTAAAAAAGTTCTCTACTAGAAGATATTGTCCGTACGATGATCTATGGACGAGAAGAATAACAAAAATTCTAAAAAACTTAATTAAACAAAAATGATGGTAACCTTTTTTGGCCAGCCAAAATGTGATTTTTGATCATATCCAAAAATAATAGGAAGGTCATTGTATGGAGAACTATGCACAGAACACGCTGAAAATTGTTAAAGGTCAGAACATTTGTCTCTTAGTAATCATTCTGGTAAATTTGAAAACATCTCAACCAGTCATGAGAAAAACGAGTAGCTGCAGTTCAGAAGGCTGTAACTCACAAACTATTCAAGCTATCGACTTAAAATGTTGGCAGGTGCTTTTATACCTTTGAAACCTAAGCTATTAAAATATAAACGAACTTTTTTAATACATGAAGAATTTTATTAAAACTCACACTAGATGTGCCCCATACAAGTTTTTCGTTTTTATACGAGTATGTATTGTAAATATGTGTAATTAGTATTATTATTTAAGAACATAATTAATAATCAAAAACCAGAAAACTAAAGACATCGAAGTAGAAACTTTGATATGGCAATTGATATGATTTAAGTTATTCTTCCAAATAGAGATTCTAAGTGTAGCCAGGTCTTTCTCCACCTGGTCCTTCCAACGTAGTGGAGGTCTCCCTCTTTCTCTGCTTCACCCGGCGGGTACTGCGTCGAATAGTCTGAGAGCTGGAAGGCGTTGTCTCTTAGTTCGCTGAACTATGTCAATGTAGTCATATATCTCGGATAGCTTATCGTTCTATCGACTGCGGTATTCGCCGTGAACAATGCGAAAAGAACCTTAAATCTGCCGCAGAACCTTTCTTTCGAAAACTCGCAACGTCGACTCATCAGATGTTCTCGTCGCCCATGTCTCCACACAATATAGGATGATGGGTGCCTTGTATAATTTGGTCTTTGTTCGTCGAGAGAGGACGTCACTTCTCAATTGCCTACTCAGTCCGAAGTAGCACCTGTTTGCAAGAGTTATTCAGGATGACATTGTTGTTGATGTTAATACTAGTTTCAAGATAAACGAAATTATCTACGACTTCCAAATAATGACTGTGGACAGTGACGTGGGAGCCTAGTCGCGAGTGCGACGACTGTTTGTTTGATGACAGGAGATATTTTGTCTTGTCCACCTGTTATGGCCAATGATATTGATATCATCGGCATATTCAGTGCTATTGTACCTTCCATATTCAGCTCTGCAGCTCAAATAATTTTCTCCAAGAGCAGTTTGAAGAAGTCGATCGTAAGGGAGTCGCCTTGTCTGAAACCTTGTTTGCTATCGAACCTCAGAGTGGCTCTTCCCGATCCTGATTTCCAACGTGACTTTACACAGCCGTATTAGTTTTGCGGGAATACTAAATTCAGACATAGCGGTTAAGGGCAGCTGCTTTTCGTGTTGTCAAAAGAAGGTTTGAAATTGACGAAAAGGTGGTGTGTGTCGATTCTCTTCTCACGGGTATTTTCCAAGACTTGGCGCATGGTGAAAATCTGTTCGATAGTAGTTTTACCAGGTCAAAAGCCGCACTGGTAAGGCCCAATCAGTTTGTTGATGGTAGGTTTTAATCATTCCCACAATATGGAAACTCTCTCTTTTTATACCCTGAACAGGGTATATACATAGTATTAAGTTCGTCACGATGTTTATAACACACAGAAAGAAGCGTCGGAGACCCTATAAAGTATATATATAAATGATCAGTATGTTGAGCTGAGTCGATTTAACCATGTCCGTCTGTCTGTCTGTCCGTCCGTCCGTCCGTCCGTCCGTCCGTATATATACGAACTAGTCCCTCAGTTTTTAAGATATCCCTTTGAAATTTCGCAAACGTCATTTTCTCTTCAAGAAGCTGCTCATTTGTCGGAACGGCCGATATCAGACAACTATAACATATAGCTGCCATATAAACTGAACGATCGGAATCAAGTTCTTGTATGGAAAACTTTCACATTTGACAATGTATCTTCACCAAATTTGGTATAGATTATTTTCTAAGGCAACAATGTAATCTCCGAAAAAATTGTTCAGATCGGATTACTATAGCATATAGCTTCCATACAAACTGAACATATGGTTACTAAAAGAAATGCACCTGTGAAGGGTATATTAGCTTCGGTGCAGCCGAAGTTAACGTTTTTTCTTGTTTAGCCTGCATATGTGTCTCGTTTCCCTCTTCCACTTCCGGTATCTATCCCTACGGGTTTTGTGGTGGATTGTAACATTGCTAGGTAGACTGTCTGCTTTCTCTCCACTGCAACACGACAATCCTCTCCACTGCAACAGGAGGGCCAGTCGAGCAGAAAATCGTTCTTTTGTGATTGCATTAGTTAATTTCAATGTTTTAAATCATGTATAAGTAATATTTAAGCTAAAAATATTTCAAAATTTAATACAATTTGAATAGTTTAAAATTTCAAAACAGTTAGCAACCCCCTGAAAAAATTCTCAAAATAATTTGTTTGATATGCATACTTCGTTTATTAAAAAAATAACTAACTTTTTCCCTAGCTTGTGACCCGAAATTGCATTCAACGTATTTCTTATGAATATTTTTTCGACTATACATAAGAACTTGTATACCTCCTTAATTTGAGAGTTCCTTTTTATATTTGTGGATTCGAGAACAAAAACAAATTTTAATCATCCAAATCGTTTTATTGCTTTTCAAAATATTCTCCATTAACATCTATAAACTTTTGCTTGCGTTTGAACCAATTGTCGAAACACTTTTGCTTCTCTGAACGAGGTATGTATCTCCATCGTGGAGGCGATGTGTGAGAGCTCGCATTGCTCATACACATACTAAGTCCATGATTCATCACCTGCCACAATGTCAATGTGTTTCGAAGTATCGCTATCGTATTTTGTTGACATTTCTCTTGACCAAACGACGTGAGCCTTTTTTTGAGCGATCAACAAATTGTGTAGAACCCAATGTGAACAAATTTTCTTTTACAATCAAATGTTCATGCAATATTGAATATATGTAAACTAATCCCAGTAATGCCCAGAGGTGTCTCATTCTCACGAAATTACAAAATTTGTCAAGGAGCTTCGCAGCGTATTCAATTCAAACAAACAAACAATCAAATCTTCTAGGCGTTTCAAAATACATAGAACATTTTCCTGAGCTTAGGATCCAAAATTGTATTCAAAATGTGCCTTATCAATTATATTGTATTGTTATATAATACACAAGCTATTAGCATTTGACGATAACGATACACGACTCTTTAATATGGCAAACAATATTATTAGTGCTTCCTAGTTAAGAAATGTTTTTTAGTCTTATAGTTTTCAAAAACAGATAATATTTATAGTAAGATAATATTTAATGTTATAACCAAAAATGTATGAACAAAATAAAGTTAAGGATTTGCCATTAAGTTTAAAGAATGATTTCGGACAGGTGACCGTCGCGGCTGGCGATAATAAATTTCAATTGTAAGGCCCAGATTTCGACCACTTTTGCAGCAGCAGGGACCGTGTGTCAGCAATAATCCGCTGAATATTCTCTATCAAGGCGTCAATCAGCTGAAGAAATATAGACCAAAGATTCCCTCCGCCCACAAAGCATACCAAACAGTCACTTTTTGAGAATGTAATGGTCTCTCAACAATTGCTTGTGAATTATCATCACACCAAATATGACAATAACTTGCCTTTGCTGTGTATTTTACGCATAATGTACAAGCCCATGAAGCTCTCCTATGTTTTCAGCAGAAACGAGTATAGGCTAATGGATCTGAAATCTCCAGCAACGAAAAGAGATCTCCCATCTTTCCAGTTTTCGTTATAAGCGGCACTTTAATGAGTCTCCAAGTCTTGGGTACCAGAGGGTCCAGGAACGCTCTACAGCCCTCTCGAAGCTTCCCTAGTGTCACTTATATGAGTCCTCTACACTTTCGCAGAAGTGTCCTCGGTGACTTACAGTTCTGTTTTATATTCACCTATACGGGATTTGTTGAAAAGTCTTCTGCTCGATGATATGATATAAGTCTACTTCGATGTCCTTCAGCGTGGTTGCTCTTTTCCTTTCAGCGTTTTTAAAAAGCCGCAGCTTGAATCTCTTTAGAGCGCGCTTGAAAATGCTGATCGAATATTTGTGCAGCATAGGTTCCAATTATTCCCAATGTTCCTATAGCTTGCATTTGCTAGACGCAATCCGCCCAAGCTCAAACTATTATATTTATGATCATGTAAAACTCTTCATTATGAGTTCAAGAGAATAATTTCTCAAGATACTAGGGTAATATCAAGAATATACGCCCTGCTAGCAGCCTTAAAAGTGAGAAAGATCCCCCTATTGCAAATAAATAGGTTACAGTGTAAAAATTTATTTTAAGATCTTACTAATGAGTATTTTCTAAAGCATAAATTTAACAATTGTTATATATTTCAACACAAGCCATAACTTATTTAAACTCTTAGTTTGAATCACTGCTAGAATTTGTAGCTACTCTCAGCTTCCTGCCACATACATATAACATTATGTTTGTATACTCAAGTTGCAACTAAGTCAAATTTAAAATTACACCACCAAACCACTTCAAAGTGTAGAAAGCGGAAGCGAAAGCATCCTTTTTTAAGGATAGTTGAGGGCAACAATAACTACATAAAATACAATATAGTATATTATAAAGTCTCTACACTATTTGCTTTGGTGATCAGTATAAGCTGAAACCAGGAGCAAAGAATAGACTCAATAACTCAATATTAGTATGTTGTGTATTAAGAACTCCGCTATTTTCCTTATCGATTGTTTTCTGAAAACTCCCCCTAAATATTCAGTGTTTGCCCTACAAATAAGCTTCCAAAGCAACAAGTTCTTTATTTTCAATATAAACTATGCCTAAATTATATTTATTTTCTTTTTTTATGTAATCTGAGATTTTTTGATTTTTTCATAAAGCAAATTAGTATAGAAACTTGGAGAAGTGATATTCTGCTGCAAAATACTCCGCTCTACAAAAAGTGCTTAATGATTTTTTCATAAAAATATCGTTTTAAAAGTTAAACGCAGATAAAATTACGCATCAAATGAACTGTGCATTCATACAAGTGATTTATACATTATGTGTTGCTCATACGACATGGTGTACCACCTGAATACAGTAATTTTCATACATTTGATGCTTAATTTAAACTTAAGACACAGTTTAAGTTGTCTTTGTTCTCATTTGTTTGCATTGAATCGTATTTCAAGGCAACAACAGCAATTTGGGGAAAAAGCGCTCACCCTAATATATACATACATACACATATATAGCTAACAATAGCAGATAATAATAAAGCCTCAATGGCTTGCAAGAAGATAAAAGCCTGATGAACCTTGAAATTAACTTTTGGGAAATTTCCGCACTTACTTCATGACTTACAAACACATACATGCAAAGCACAACGCAAATACTTTAATGAAGGTATGCTATAATGAACGCATGAAAATAGCTGAAGGGCTGAATATGTGTGGATCATACAATATTTCCGCTTGCATAAACAAAATAAATATAATATTTAGGATAAGACATGCAAATATGAACTTTAAGATTTTAGGCCGATTGATTGTTAGTACGGAAATGAAAAAGAATAATAAACAAGGATAATATGCTGCCACAAAACTATTGCTAAAGTGACCGGAATGAAGTTGATTAAATATTTTATGCTTGAACATCAGCCTAAAGCCTGATGAAAAGTTTTAATAAGCCAGTGAAATAAATTTACTCTGCCAGAACGATGTTTTGAATTTCATGAAGAAAATTCATAGTACATTGTTTAAAGAAGGGCTTATTTATGGGTATGAGAGAGAACCACTAGAGCCCATATCTTTTGTAGGCCGAGCTAACCTTCAGATGAAAAGTATACACATATGTTTATCTCACAGCATACTGAATATTAGAAGTTGCTATTTTTTTTTTTTTTTTTTTTTGTTTTTTGCGAGCAACCATTTATTAGTCCGTACCCCACATATAATGTACCCAATAGACGACCAATAAAAACCTTTACTGACTCGAACATCAAAAATATTCACAGAATGCAAAATAGGTTGCTCGCTATATCAAAGAATAACGTGTTCGATACATCCTCTCTGAAAGGCAAGCTCTCTACAAAGCAGATGCAACACAAACTCACAATAAACCGACTCAGCGCGTCACAAATCAATAAAAGCGAACTCAATTCAATTGCTTAAATAGAGCTATGAATGGCTTCCACATTCACTATAGTATTCTTTAAAGCAACTTTTTACTGTTGGTAGACCTCTACAGAAAGACAGCAGGACAGAAATCGCCAGGACCGCGCCCTCTTTTGAAAATCATATGAAACTTTTATCGAAACGTTGAACGATCGCTATAATCAGTGATCATCCTCTATACTCGTCGCCATCGCTATTGTCGAGTTGAATAATGAAATTGAATTTTGACAACAATGTTCTTGTTAAGCAGTTATAATTGCCAATTATAATGTATATACGAACACTATATTTAAAAAATATTTCAGGGCTTTCGCCCAATACACTCTAAAAGAGACAGTTGATTATTTTGTTGTTTATAGAGTACTTCCAAACAATCTGAAGTTTTGTTGTGTCAAAATACCGACAAATACCATGAAGTCGTGATGATAAATGGATTTCTTATAACCTAGGAATTTATATTTGAATTATTTGCCTCACTGAAAGTACACTGGGGCCCCGGTTTGCGTCGTTAATGGGGACCGTAGAGACGCGACGCAAAACGAAACGACGCAAATCGAAACACATTTCCCCATATACTTACTGCAAAATATTTTTAATTTGTTCCGGAGTTAAAAAAACATGCAACTTTTTAAGAAGGCATTTACTACAAAGCATACAAAACATTTATTTTAATCTATATATATGTATATATCTATAAAAACAAACTCACATTTTTAAAGCAAAACAGCAATTTAAAAAAGAAATGCGATGAAATTAAAACCTTAGTCGTCCATAATTTCTTCGGGCTGAGTTACATTTTTGCATAAAAATGCGTCCAAAGTTTGTTGTATAAAAATTGCTTTTTTCTCCATGTAAACATTTTTGTAGCATTGTATGGCGTCGGAAAGACGCCTTGGCACTACGATTTTCATCGGGATCATAGTTGCAAAAAATTTCAATCGCCTGTTCTACCAGTTCCATCGCTTTTGCAATTTGCGCAGTTGTTAGCTTTTTTGGTTCTGTTTGGATAACGGTCGGGTCAGTTTCATCATCCAACGTATGTTCAGTACCAAAAGTTAATAACATTTCGTTTGTGAGCTCTTCATCCTGTAAGTTTAACAGTTCGTTGATATCCTCAATCCCCATTCCTTCAATATTATTTTCCCTAGCCAGATTAGCAATTTCTTCCCGAACAGTTGGTATATCGTTAATCGGAACATTGTTTTTAAGCAAGCACTCAGGCCATATATTTCCCCAACTTCCATTCATACAAGTCACTTTAACTTCTTTCCATGCAAAACGAATATTTTCGACAGCCATCTTGATATTGTAATCCTTCCAAAACTGCGGTATGGTTAATTTATCTGCTTTATCAGTTGCTTCTATAAGTTGAGGAAATGTTCGCCGTAGATAGTAAGACTTAAAGTTGGATATTACGCCTTGATCCATCGGCTGTATGATAGAGGTGGTGTTAGGAGGCATAAAAACAATTTTTATATTTTCAGAAATATCATCTGAATATATGGGATGTCCTGGAGCATTGTCCATCAGTAACAGCATTTTGAAATCAATCTTTTGAGAGCAACAATAATCTTTCAGTTCGGGAACAGCGCAATTTTTAATCCAATCTGTAAATAGCGTCGCAGTCATCCATGCTTTCTTATTAGCACGCCAATGAACCGGAAGATCACTTCTATTCACATTTTTAAGGGCTCTTGGATTCTCAGACTGGTAAATAAGAAATTGCTTGAATTTAAAATCCCCTTCTGCGTTTCCACCTAGAAGAAGGGTAAGTCGATCTTTGGAGGCTTTATACCCAGGAGCAGATTTTTCGGCCTTGGAAATGTAGGTTTTTTTATGCAACCGCTTCCAATACAAGCCAGTTTCATCGACATTCAAGACCTGCTTGCGAGAATATCCCCCTTCTTTGACAATAGCTTATAGTTCAAGCTTAAATTTTTCCGCAGCTGGCTTATCAGCGCTAGCCGATTCTCCTTTTAGAGAGATATTATGCAAATTTGCCCTAGATTTAAAGGGTTGGAACCAACCGCTACTTGCTTCAAATTTTTCGGAACTTCCACTGCTTGTTGATGGAGTATCATTCTGTAGATCATGAAAGATGCTGATGGCCTTATTTTGAATAATCATTTTGCTCAGGGGCACTTTTCTTTGGTTCTCATTTTCAATCCAAACCGGCAGAAGAGCTTCCATTTTAATCAACAGCGGACTTCTTACTTTGACTTGTTGTGACTGTAGCGAGGTAGCAGTTTTTGCAAATTTTGTGATTTGGTCAGCATCTCGGTTGCAAATTGTCCTTACAGTAGACGAAGCTAAGTTAAGATGTTTTGCGATGTCAATGGCTTTTTCACCCGACTTAAAACGTTTTAGTATGTCTAATTTCAATTCGACACTGATTTGTTTGCGCTTTTGACTCATTTTTTCGCGTGATTAATAGCCAACTGAAACCGCAACTGCGACGGAAATTCTCTGCCGAAATTCATATTTCTATGTGCAGCACTTGCATATATGCCGATAATTGGGAATCCCCTTTTTACGGAAAAATTGTTTTCTGTAACTGAATATGTATGTATATACATATGTACATTGCTGCATACGTAGGCATTCAAACGACCGAAACTGAAATTAACGACGCAAATTGAAAACATTGTACAATACATATGAATGTACTAGAGGTCTCTAGTATGTACATACATACGTATTTTGCGACGCAAATCGGGTCGACGCAAACCGGGGCCCCAGTGTATAGTGAAAAGTTCGAAATTACGAAATTAATACAATACATATATATATTTCTTTTGTTAATGAAATGATTTCACATTCATTTCAAATTCCGAAATGTCTTGAAATTTAGGAATATAAAAAAAGTCGTCGCCTTAAATATTTATTCATATTATATAAAATATTGGAAAAAATATCACATTTTGTGATAAAAAGTTAAGGATTATTCAATGAAAAGATATTACTGACTAACCAAAAGAACAATATTCTTCCAGAAGAGATAGTTTTATGCTTTTTTTTCTCCAAAGATTCCTCAAATATTTTATAAATAAAACAAAAAAACAAGTAAGAGATGGTTAAATGTGTCTATTAATTCATGACTGTCCGTCAGATTTCAACTTGTCTCGTCATCCTGATGATCTATATATAAGGACTCTACCGAAAAGAAAATTGCGTGCAGTACAGTATTTTACTTATAACGTAGCGAATTTTATTTATTTTTGCTTGTTACTTTTTTTCAACAAATGCAAAAGTTTTTACCCACTCTAAAACTAGTAAAAAGATTTATTCACTTAATTTATGCTAGATTTTTCGTTAAATTCCCTTCCCTTTTGTCAGCTTGCATTAAGCCATTTTTTTTTTTTTTGTAATTCGACGTTTTCGGCAGCTCGATGACCTTTTTTCAAATTCCCTTTGACAATAGCCTAATTTTTCTCTATCAGGCGAAGTTCTGGAGCATTTGGAGGGTTCTCCTCTTTTTAAATTGACATTGTTGTCCTGTTCTTGAGTCCATTTTTACATATGTTTTAATCGTCCATTATAATGCCCTCAACATTCCTTAGATTTTTATCAGTTTCAAAAATATTTCTTTGCTTCACTCGTTGAATCAAAATAGCATTGGTTTTTGCTTTCTTCGCCAATTCGAACATAGAATTTGGTTTATGTTTTGCTTTATTGAGGCCAACACCTTTGCTTCAAAATTTGGATCTCTAGTGCCTTTTTTCCCCAACTTTTTGATAAATCTTTTAGAGGACATGTTTCCTTGAACTTTATTACAATATTTTTCACACCATTTTCACTGAATGTGCAGTAATTGTTCGCAATTAGCGTAAGCTCGTGCTCTTTGATTCGAAGCATTGTAAAAATGATATCACAAATGACGAAGAGAGAACAACAATAGAAGCGGATCTGATCACTCTTACAAACGGTACTTACCGCAATGTGATCAAGTGGCTACTTCATGAGAAATGTTCAATTGAAAGTGTACAGTTTCTTTTCGGTACAATCCTTATATAATCCAATATCTATCCTGATTAGTTTTAGGTGCTACTTACAACCGTTAGGTGAACAAAAGTATAATTCTCTGTAGCAACAGGTTGCAAGAGTATTAAAACGTTAACCTCGGTAAGCAAATTATATTCAAAGTATTGACCATTGTTTTTTTCACATTTTTACCACCTTTCCGATACTTTGTGTATACCGTGTCAATAGAAATACATATACGACAAGCGACCAAGCCAAACAGACACAGTCTAAATTTCGACTTCTCCGGAATAGAAGTGCTGCTGAGCCAATGCGTCTCCCATCGATTAAAGCAAATGGTAATCGCAAGAGATCACGTCAGCTGAATAAGCGTGTGGGCTAGCAGCTCACTGCCAAGTACTTAGTCTCCTAAACCGCTTTTGATTTGTGTGCAGGTGCATTGTCCTGTAACAAAATTACTGTGCCATGTCTTCTGGACCATAATGGTTGTTTTTCGGTCAATGCATGGTCCAAATTGATCGCTCGTTGTCTGTAGCCATTAGTATTAAGAGCAATAAAAAATGGATTTATTTTAAGAATAGTAAACGCCATGATTTTCTCTTCTTTAAATAAATCTATTTTTCATCACCAGTGACAATTCGATACAAAACTGATTTCCTTTCGTGTCTTTAAAGCGAAACTTTCGAAGTGGTATTTCAGTTTTCCAGTTGTCTTTCAATCGATACATGTGGCATCCATTTACCACACATTTGGATCTTTCCCATAGCTTTCAAACGCTCTGAAATTGTTTTTTGTGCAAAATTTAACTTCGCTGTCATTTGCTTTTGACTGAAAGTATCATCTTCTTCCAATGTTGCGTCTTCAAACTTTTATTTTGGTCTTCCACGTTCCTCATTTCTCACATCAAAATCATTATTTCTGAAGCGTTGAAAACATGTTTAACATATAGCTTCTGATAGAGTGTGATCACCATAGGCCACTGGAATCAAAAAATTAATGCTTTCCGCAAATCAACAGTTTTAGGTACAAAATATGTCATTCTTTTTAAATAATGCAAAAATATTATAAAACACTTGAAGCTCGTTCACAACAAATGTTCCATAGCAACATATACCAGTACACCAGCATATACTTTACAGGGTCTCAAACGTTTGAGTTTTACAAAAACATCGTAGCAAACTTAATTACCCTGTTCAAAGCATAAAATATGTATTTTAAGTACATTATTAATTAAAATAAAAACGGTTACCCAATAGACCACTTAATTTATTCAAAAACCACTCATGAATCACCACTTGTTAAGCTTGCACTAATCTTAATCCGCTTATGTTTGGCCGCAAATCAATCGTAAAATTTACGCCCTTCACTGGTTCAACCACAACAATAAGTACACTTTGTTGTTTGTATAAATAGCGCACGCCCTCGCAACAGGCTCATCACTAATGTATTTCTAATCAAATATAGGCAATTTCACGTATTTAGATTTATTGTATTACGCAACACCGCCTTTTATGAAACTGAAACCGCATGTGTGTTGCTGATTTACTTCCACATGCCAAGAAGAGCTTAGGAACTTTTGCAATAAACGCTTTTCTTTGTTGATTTTCGCTGGCAAAGCGCTGAGTCAGTTCATTTTGGGCTGCGAAATTTTCTTGACTCATTGCCGGACTTATCAGGGCACTTGCTTTTTAGACTCATCTCGGCGTTATTTTATTATCTTCAACTGACTTTTCTGCTCAATTGATTGATTGATTGACTGATTGGTACATTTGCTCGCTGGCTGGTTGCTAAACTTGTAAGGCTGACTTGCAGTGCACTTAAGAAAACAAGCGCGGAACTCCCAGTTGGCTGAGTGTGCCTGCATGTGTGTGTACTATATATCATTGCTTTGTTCTGTGGATGTGTGTGTATATCCTTACTTCATTTTATGGATGTGTGTGTATATCCATACTTTAGCTACGTATGCGTGTAAGTACATATCACTGTTAAGACTCGCATCACACTCGCGCTTTCAACGGAAATTCGCGATTTCTTCTATGCTTATCGTTCTTGGAATTGAATACAACCTTCGTTTTTCTGCCTTCTTAATTATTACTTTAAGAATTTTATTATTATTTTCGTGTATTCTTGATTTCTTTTCGTTTCGCTGTCCAACAGAATTTGCTGTCAAAACATCGTGTCGAAGTTTTAATGAAGCGCAGCAGCACGGAAAATCGCTTCCAAGTTATAATTTTCTTTTTGAACTGAATGCTTTTGCACTTACGAATCGTTAAAAATTCATATTTGGCTGCGAAAGCAGAAACTCATGTAAGAACAGCAGATATTAGTAAAAGGAAAGTTCTCCTTGCTCACTTTATTCTTGTATTTAGAAATAGAATCAAATGTGATTTCTTTCATTTTTGTTTTTTTTTTTCAATCAATTGAAATTTGTTAAACAAGTCATATATTTACCGTACTAGGCGTATGAGTAACATTTTTACAAATCTTCAGAGGATCAATGTACCCCTAAATTCATCATAAATACTTATCGCTATGGTCTATTAACACTAGTTCTACTTCCTTCAGTATTTTCAAAATATGAAAGGTACATACATTACCCCAGTCACTCCCAGTACAGATTGGAAGTTTCTAAAATTAACGATTAATGAGACAATTCAATAATAGGGCCTAGCAACCATAGTCACTTCTCCGATTTCACCAGAATACTCCAATATTTCAGTATTTCTAATCTATGATCGCCAATCGAATTTTGTTTTCGGTAGTGAAGTTACAAAGCGAAATCGAAGAGCGCTTGTACGCGATTGTCAAAAATTTGGTTTAACCCGATTTAATACGTTTTTTCAAGATCCATTCCAAGGTGCTTCGAAAATAGGTAACAGGAAGGATATCGTCGCACCGGAAACAATTTAGCCGTACACAACTATTTATTTGTCTGTCATCTTTCAAGAAATCAGGAACACCACCCGCCGAAGATGGATCACTCTTCACCAAGACAGTGCGAGCACTCACACATCGACTGAAGCCACTGCATTTTTGAGTTTACAGAACATCGATTTAATGACTCTTCCTCCATATACTAGTCGATTTCTTTTTATTCGCTATGGGTGATATATTCTATATCTTTTAGTTTTGCATAATTTGGACAAAAAATCATATTGAGTTCAATTACATATATCCGCTATGCATTGATATATTTTAAATCTGTTTTACAAGATTTGTGCAAAATTCACATTGAGATCAATTGTAACTTAAA
The DNA here is from genome assembly GCF_016617805.1 of Bactrocera tryoni. Lineage (NCBI taxonomy): Eukaryota > Metazoa > Arthropoda > Insecta > Diptera > Tephritidae > Bactrocera > Bactrocera tryoni. The sequence continues at coordinate 48,189,815 of NC_052503.1, forward strand.
TTATATTAAACTACGTACAAAGCAGTATTTTTAGTTCTTAAAATAATCTGTTAATAATCTTGGGGGTTTTTTCTTTATGCATCTCTTTATATAAATCGTGGTAGCACTCCATAAGCGTTTTAAAATCTCGACGAAACTTTGATAAGCGCCCATCATTAGGATCATGATCTATAAAATAATTTTTCAAGGTCAGCAGCTTTGTCTAATCCTTCTCGAAGTAATTTTGACGAAAGTGAAACGGGTGGAGGGCTGACACCATCGTCTGCATTTTCAAGGTCATTATTATTATTATTATCAATTGCATGAATAATTTCCGCATCGTCTGGAGCATACAGATCAAACAGTTCGTTAATATCGTCAATATCCATGTCGTCAAAACCTTCACCGCCGATGCTTTTGGCTAATTCAAATATTTCCGCGTAGGTAACAAGTCCTTCATTATCACTTTCTTCTTATATCACAACATCTTGCCAGCAAGATTTTTCCCAGCATTTACTTAGGGTGGTTTTGTATAGTCTCTTTACGGCAATTTTAATACAATCGATACAATTCTTTACATTAAAATCTTTCCAAGCAGAAATCACATTAATTACGGAATTACTTTCCAATTTATTCAAAATGAATCTAAACGACTGCTTTATGTAATAAGTTTTTAAAGCTGCAATGATGCCTTGGTCCAACGGTTGCAAAAGAGATGTTGTTTTTGGGGGAAGAAATAGCATTTTGACGGTTGGGTGCTCCAAAACTGGGTCTCCAGGTGCATTGTCAATTAATAACAACACTTTTAAATTCCAAGTTTTAGAGATCATGTATCCTCTGACTTCAGGCACAAAACACTTTTCGAACCAATCCCTTGAAAAATCGATGCGTCACCCAAGCCTTTTTGTTTGCCATCCAATGGCAATTACTACAATTTCCTTTAGATCCATTCCTAAAATCGGAAAACATAAAATTTACGTGCCAAATTAGCTATTAATGTTTTAAAACTTACCTTTCAAAAGCTCGCGGCTTTAAATTTTGTTAATTAGTGAGAGGTTTAAAACCTTGTCCCCTGATGCATTAACTACACGAGAGTAAGAGCGTGATACGCTCCTTTGCTGTTTGAAACCCGTGCACCGATCTGGTTTGTTTTAGCTACGTAAAGTGCGACTTGGCATTTTCTTCCAGTATAGACCGGTTTCGTCCGCATTAAAATTTGGTCTGCAACATAGCCATGTGCTTTAATTGTGTACTGAAAAAGTTTTCGGAAATTTTTGCTGCCTCTTCATCTGCCGATGCACTTTTTGCCTGTTATCTTGACGTTATGGTTTCTTTTCAAGAAACACCTAAGCCAACCATTTTGCACAAAATTGTTTCGTATTTTGCATTTGAATAGATGGTTTTTTGCATTTAAATTTTCATATAAAACACAGTGGCCGTTTCTTTTATGCACCTAGTATCACAGGAATTCTTCAATGGACGAGGTCCTCAATCCACCATAGCAAACGCGTTCTTTGCTACAAACCATTTACGGCTTATCTCTAGTGTTGAACGAATATGTAAGGCTACTGGAACCGCATTGAGTAAAAGTTTTCCTTATGGCTCTTCCTTTCTTTTAATTGTACGAACTGATGATTCGTTAATTTTATGCCTCTTGGCAATGTTTGCAGAGTTTTCTCCACTTTTTTAAAGAATTTAAAATGACAATTTTTTGCCTATAGAATCTTAATCTTTTGCGCTTAACCGCCATTTCGCAGTAATTTTTGTTTGTTTTTCGGTTTTGACATTTGGTTCTCTTTACATGGTTGCAGGTTTGCATTTTTAATACGAACATACATGCTTATATAAGGCTTAGACTTTCAATTTAAACAGCACTTGCAAAGCGCACTAGAAATAAAACAAAAGGAAAAAATCAAAATGATTCGCGAACCGCGTTAAAAAAGTAAAACCGCGTAAAAAAAGACAACGGGGGATTCTTAAAAACTCCGCGTTAAAAAGAACCGCGTTAAAAGGAGATCGACTGTACTAGTTCTGACTTGGTACTGCATGACTTCTTTTTTCCGACACCTCAAACGCCGCTTGATGCATTTGAAACGCATGTTTTGGAGGGATCCCAATCAGAGTGGCAAAGTTGCCTCGAAAATTGGTTAAAACGCATGCAAAACTGTATAGATTTTAATGGAGAATATTTCGAAGAACAATAAAGCAATTTCCGATGACTAAAATTTGTTTTTGTTCCCAAATTCTGAATTATAAAAGGTAACTACTTAGGCATATGAAACTAGGCTGAAAAGAACAGCCATTACAATACGTCTGTTCACACCTCCGGCGTTGTCACATCTAAATTGGTCGAATTAGGCTAACAGCTGTTGCCCTCTTTACCGTATTTTCCAATTTTGGGCACTTGCGACTTTTTGTTTTTGCTGAAACTTTATAGAATTTTGAGCATCCTTTAGTCAAATATATTTTTGATAGTTAAGTACTTAAGATATCAACTCATGTATATTCCCTGAAGAGTATTTCTAGAGAAACATTTTTTATACTCTTGCAACCAGTTGCTACAGAGTATTATAGTTTTGTCCACCTAACGGTTGTACGTATCACCTAAAACAATTCGAGATAGATATATGTATATATATTAGGGCTTTTTTTTGAACTATTAATTTTTTTCAGTCCCGTCACGAATTTTCCTTGGAAATACCCCCCTGGAAATTCCCTGGAAATTTTAGCCCTTAATATTAACATTAAGAACTGGACCAAGACCTGTAAAAATTTTCCATGCAAAATACACTACAATCGTGAGTTTTTATCTTTAAATTCCTACAGATCGAAGCTATTTTATGGCACTCTAGATGCATATTTCTCAGAATTCTTCACTCTACAAAAGTGCTTAGTACAACAAAGTCGTAACTATCACCGGCGAGGTAGCACGGGGCTCTAAGCCCGATTTTTTCAAGAATTTCGCATTTTTTTGTATATATCTCATAAACGACATGAGCTATAAAAAAATGTACACGACAAATTTGTAGGAAATTTTATTTGCTATAAAAAAGGTCCGAGGTCAAAATCGCTATCATTAATACTTCTCAAGATATTCAGCTTTTTAAGTAAGGGCATCCTCCCACTTTTTGGTAAAATCCAATATCTCGGGACCCAACTGACCGATTTCGACAAAATTTAGTACGTGGTATTCTTTTCATATTTCTATGTCACGCTGTGAAAATGGGCAAAATCGGACAATAACCACGCCTACTTCCCATATAGCACAACTTTAAATCCCACGTGATTATTTTACTTTCTATGCCATCTTATCAGCAAAAATTTTTCAAATCCAAAGAAAACAGTTCAAACCCCTAGGTATCGAATATTTGGATTCCAGTACCTATAGTTGAATTTTGATGGAAAATATTGGTCAATGTGTGAGATATATTGAAATTCAGGGATAGTACCTCCGTTCCAAAGGTATGCCTGTGTGTTTAAAATTGAATCAGATCATTACTTCCCTCGGCCCCCATATACCTAATATAAATATTTTTGAACTTCGAGGTGACTTTATGCTTTTACTCTATATGATTAATTTTTTAATATGTGACATGTTAATAGTATGTAGATTGGGAAAAATAGATAAAATCTGGGCGATACTACCCCAACTGCCATACTATATACTACATATATGTAGTATAATGGTTTCCGGTTTTCTAACAAACCTTATTTGTCTGTCAGTATTGGAGTTATATATAGTATACACGCTGTCAAGAAAGTATCGGGAATCATTCATTTATATCTCCCGCTTATATGGAAGGCGGGTAATTTTTTTTCTAGGCTGGTACAACAGTCCTTAATTATGATGCCAAAAATTAGCGCGATCTGTCAACCAGTGTGTTTACAGCAGCTGTTTATGTCAGTCGACCTCAGTAGTGTTTGTCGAATTTTACAATCACCGAAAATATCGATCAACGTATTTGTGTTAAATTTTGTGTTGGGAACGAATTTTCGTGTGCCGATACAGTGAATATGTTGCAGAAAGCTTTTGGTGAATCTGCTCTACAAAAACGCGCAGTTATGAGTGGTACAGAGCATTCAAGGAGCGTTGGGGGGACCGTCGAAAACATGCCTCGTTCTGACGGTCTTCAACGAGTGTAAAGGAAATTGTTGCCGAAAATAATCATATGAGCTTGAGAGAGATTGCCCATAAATTGGAGATGCCACACGAGAGCGTACGTATGACTATGAATGAAAAATTGGGCATGCAACACGTTGCTGCAATACTTGTTCCGATAGAGCTGAATTTCCAACAAAAAAGGTATCGAAAGCAGGTAGCTGCAGACATGCTGGATCGAGCCAATTCAGATCCTACCTTCATGGAACCTATAATTACTGGTGACGAGACTACGAATATGACACACTTACGAACCAGCAATCATCCGAATGGCGGCCCAAAGTAGCGCCAAAGCCGATTGAAAGTGAAGTTAATGCTCATTGTTTTCTTTGATATTTGTGGTGCCGTCCACTATTAATACGTTCCAACAGGTCAAACCGTCAACATAGATAATAATCTCGGTATTATGAGGTGCTTCCAGACGCTGTCCGTCGTAAACGTCCGAATTTGTGGGCCAAGAATTCGTGGATTCTTCATCATGATAACGCACCATCGCACAAAGCCATCATTGTGAATGAATTTTTGGCTAAACACTTAACAAATATCATTGAGCAAACACCTGATAAGGCCCCCTCTGACTTTTTCTTATTCTCCACACTGAAATATCCACTTCGGGGAACACGCTTCGACTCAATTGAAGACATCCGAACAAAATCGACGCGAGAGCTGAAGACCATCCCGGAAAGTGCCTATAAAAATGTTTTGACGATTGGAAAAAGCGTTGGCGGATGTGCAACGTTTCAATGTATGTTACTTTGTAGGCGATAAAATAAATTGGGATAATGATTGAAAAGTTTTCGTTTTACTTATACTCCCGATACTCCCTTGACAAGGTGTATGTATATAAAAAATTGCTTGGGTTTCGATCCTCAGGTTGACGTCTTACACCATAAAGTATTTCACAAGCTTTGATTATTGTAAGTTCCAAGAGTATAATATTTTCGGTTGCACCCGAACTTAACACTTCCTTACTAGTTTTTTTATCTTGACGCTCCCTGTTATTGTAGTAATTCAATAATACCATGAGATATAATGTAGTAAATAATAATGAATGTGAACCCCAAATTTCGCAATAATTGATATCACGAATTAGGTATATCGTTCTTTTTTACTTCTTCGACTTCTTCTTGGGTGTGGTGGACGGCTGTAAGCAAAATCTCATACACAAAACCGTATACAGCGAGTCGCTATTCTCTGCTCTCGCTTAACAAAAGCGCTAAGAAACACCCTAATGGCTCCCTTAAAAAGGTCACTCAACCTACCACTAATCAATATTGCCGTGGAAATCTCCCCTGCAAAATCAGCTGCAAGATGTGCGACGCTAGGTGAATTCTACACAAGGACCTTCGGACACAACTTAATAGGCAGGGGTTGGTGGATAAAATATACCGCTTTATTTGAGAGAGAAGATTTCTCCCCAGCGGAACTTATAACATTTATATAGACGAATCATCAAAAATGGCTAAACAAGTGCGAGCCGGAATCTGTTGCTCGGCGCCGGAAGTTAGGCAACCTTTCAAGCATCCTGAATACTGCAACATCTTTCAAACGTAAGAGTTTGCGGTCAGTATATGGGTTGAGATAATAATTTCACGTCGCATTACGTCAGAGAATATCCTTGGATGCAGGCAGATAGCAGATGTACTTGCTGCCGGTACTCTCCGTTGCTGTTAATGTAACGGTTATCAAGGACGAGGAGTCAGGATCGTAAAGATGAGAAAAGTTATCACCGAGGTCATCCAATGATAAGGCCAGAAAACGTGTTGTTTCGACAGAGTTCAATCATAAGGAAAGAAATGTCAGATGTGTAGAGTTGGCGGGGCATGCAATAGGTAGTTAGTGGCATGCGGGAACTGGTTCACTAGTCATATGTGGTAAATGATATGACAGGGTCGATTCTGGATAAGTAATAGTTTAACCTGCTATAGTAACCAGAACGGAGCTGCTTAAAAGAGTGACACTCGATTCTCGCGGCAATGAAGCGGAATTAAGGTTGGGGTGATTGATCACAATGGGAGTGATACTGCCTTTTTTAGCTCGGGGCAGTGGCGCCGTAGTGCACGAACTTGGTGCAGATTGCACAGCTGTAGATACTAAGGTCTCAATAGTGCGCAGGCAGAAAGGGGCCACGTAACTCGTGGTCTACTCCCTGTGTGTCTTAAAGCCTGAGCAGGTCTTAAGAGAGTTCCATCCATTGCATGTATTACATCTAACTGAGGTGGAGTTTGGATGAAGCCTTTTGATGCAGACGCAGCAAAAAAACTTCGGGTTGGACTCAATGCCAGCACGAGTCAGGAGGATACGGAACAACCCTATTGAAAGGCGTTGCTCCCTTATGACAATCTTAATCTAAAACTTACCGATACAAACGATACTCCGAAAGTGCAGTCCTCATTTTCATTATTATTACTTGGTTTCTGGAATTCTTGTTGAAAATGAAGCAAAGCATGCTGTTTGAGATATGAAAGGTTTATTTCAAAGAAAATCAAGAAAAATATCTCTTAAAATTTTATGTAATTCGGCATTATATCAGGTCTATGGTATCATGTTTGCTTTTACAGTTGAGTTGACAGCTTTCACTATACAAAAGCCTGTACTTCTCAAAACGTGCATGGCATTTTTTCAAAGATCAAAGGTTATTGCGGTTGTTACTTTGCGTGGATTCGAAGAAAAAATTTCATTAAAACTAATAAACGATTACAACAATGTCAACTTAAGAAGCTCCAAAGACAATACAATATGATAAATTATTTTAATAAAACTTCGGTAGACCTAGTCTTAAGCATCACCACAGACTACTTTGAAGTTGTCAAACGATTGTTCATGTGCATGAAAGAATTGTACTATATCCTTCATGGGCTAAGTATAACTTGACCTTACTAGCCACTAAATTTGCCAAAATTAAACTTTCCACAAACATAGCAATACCACTTTATTTAATTTAATAAAATATAATTGTAAAGCAATAAAGCCACAGTCGTATTAAATAACGATCTATTTGGTCAGGCATGGCGTATAAGTAATAATTCACCTGTTATGAAATGAATTTCTTATTTTATGCCTTGCTTGTCAACAAAACCAGCAATAAATTTGTAAATTTCAATTGCAGTGCCCACTAACATGAACGTATATATGTAATCATTAACTTTCATATACATTTGCTATATAATATATATATTTACATATATATTAATACAGTGTTGATATTACTTCCTGTTTACTGTCAATTCAAATTGATTGCTTCTTAAGTTGTTTGTGGTTATTAACAACTGAACATTTGATAATAACAATAGCCGCAAGACTTCTCGGTTGCCACAGCTGCTGATGTTGTCTCTGCGTCTCTCGACTGCCAAGTGCTGCATTGATACTCGTAATTGCATTGCGGTCATTCTGCAATCAATTCGCATTATTTCGGAGAAATATCCTAAAAGAGGTTTATGGTAAATTATTAATGTATAGTATGTCAACATGCGAGGAATTACATAAAATAACTACACACGCACAATTGTTAGGTATGTAATTTGTATAAGCCTTTTCTGCAATTATATGGCTTGTGGGCGCAAATTGTTTGAAATTGAAAATATAGTTAATACAAATATTTAGATGCAAAATTTATTATGAGTTAATATATACTATGAGTTACTTAACTCCGCTCCAGTCAGTTGAGGCCTATGCCTAGGCCAACAACCGTCTTGCAGTCTTTTCGATACCATGTGAGTAGAAAGCTTGTATGTTTTCCTTCCACTGCAAGGCACTAAGCGATTCCCTCTCTAAGAAATTTCATTTCTCCAATGATACTACAATATTCCGGCAGCTTGAAGGTTTGCCTGTGATCTAACTCGGTGCAATAGATCCCGATGCTCACTCCATCAGTAATTTTTGAACTGTATGTGTACATACGCTTGTGGTTCGCGTGCCCCTGCGTCATCCTTCCTCTTTCAGTGTGACTTAAAACCTTCACTCCCAGATAAGGCTAGAGGTTATGTAATATATTGTAGCCACCGACCCCCTGCTTATCGAGCTATGTTCGAAGGTTTTTTTGGAAGATCAATATTGCACTTGATTTTGCTGTTGAGATTTCTTCTACAAAGTTAATTTGTGGCACATTGAGCAACTTTCAAGTAACCTTTCAAGTGCAGCCATTGAGATGGTTCTTGGTGCTTCTGTTATGTGAGAGCAGAGAGCCGTTGTATTCGTTGCAACTATTTTCTTTATGGTATTTTACTGGCCGCAATCTAACACACTAAAGTACCTAAAGTAAGATTGACTTGACTATCGATATGTAACACCATGGCATAAAGGACAGCTGCCAGAATGTTCTCAGCATCCTTTCACTTGCGCAAAGTGTACCTTTAGCTTTTCTCGCCCTCTCCTACACAGAGTTTCCACGTCAGTTCAAAATTACTCACAGTTGCTTGGTAGAATTGTTATTAGTTAACTGTACCCTGTTGAACCTCGAGAGTTTCCATGTTGCAATCTTGTACCTCTTTGTAAGTACCAAATCCGTCTTAACGTCATTTACTTCGAGATTAGCCGATAATTCCCATTGGTTTGGACTCTAGCGCTGGACTCATGGATTTCCAATGAGTTTGGCAACCGCTGGTCAGCGACCTGTACTTGTGTGACTACGAGATCCTTCAAGCCCAAAGTGAACCGTAAGAAGACCTCCGAACTACTTGCACTTAGCAAAGTCAACCTCTCAGCTATTGGCGAATTACCGACTCTGCTGGGCGGGAATATTGGACACAGCGAGGATCGAACCATTATTTAATGGGAGCGATGTACAAACGTTGTTCCAGAATAGATATATTCATTATGAAATGGCAAACTAAAGGAAGCACAAATCAAAACACAGCTGTCAAATAGAGCAACCAGCAAAAGGGATTTGCCTCATTAAAACCCACGCATCTAAAAATACACTCGTCACCAATTTATTTACTTATCTAATTGAATCTACAAATTCGCAATATCATTTCCTTCGACACCAAACGGCTATGTCCCGAGTGGAATGGTAGCCTTGATAATAGTAAAACATACCACTACCACTATTAATGAGTACGAAGCGGAAAGTAATTCGTACTGTGAGATTAGTCACTTGATTCCGAACAAAAGATCAGTCGAATAATTACCCCATCAAAATAGGTCACAAATCGCTCAAATATGAATGGAAAAGAACAGTATTGACACGCAAGGTTGTATGTATGAATATCTGTTAGAATATTTATTCCGAGCGATACTCTTAGGGATAATAAGGGGCGTTCGTAAACTTTCACAAAACATATTTGTACAATATATAGTACTTATAGCTACCGACTTCAAGATTCCCTTTTTTAAAGAAACGGGTAATGATTATAATCATTCGAAATTTTTCGAAAATTATCTCTTTAAGATTTTAGTCCCAGCTACTTCTCAAATACTCCATCAGTTCATTCCAATTTTCCATGACTCGTTCGAGCATTTCGACTGGTAACTAGCGAATGACACGCGTAATGGTTTCCTTAGAGAGAAGAGAGATTTTCCGCATAGACTTTAGACTTTACATATCCCCACAGGAAAAAGTCTCAAGTTGTGATATCACGCGATCTTGCTGGCCAAACGACCAGCCCAAAACATGAAACTATTTGCTCATCGATGAGTTCTCTCAATAAATCCATTGATTGATGCGACTTGTAGAAACCAAATGTCGTCGGGATTATGATCTTCAATGCAGACATCAAAAAGTCGATTATCATGGGGCGACCACGGATGCCAGTGACGGTTACGTTCTCAGAGTCATCAGTCAGTTTGAAGGAATATGGACCGGTGATTCCACCACACCAAAATATTTCATTTCATTATTTTCAAATTGCTCTTCGTCTCAAATGCGGTAATTTTGCTTATTTACATACCCATTAAGCCAGAAGTGAGCCTCATCGCTGAACAATATTGGACTCGAAAACTTCGGACCTTCTTGGAACTTTCGGTGGCTTCAGTTCTTGCACAAACTGTACTTCAATACGGAATTTTAAAACAACCATCAGTTGGCTGCAGAGTGAGATTGGTTTTTGTCCCATTGCTTAACTGGTATGAAACGATTCTTCTATTAAGCATCCACTTTTCAAACATCTAAACTGGAAAATTGAAAGTTTCTTGATTTGTAATGAAGCATCATTAAGCACCAGACAAAGAACCGTAAGTCTTCCGTTCAACCTTTTTCTCGAAAACTCGTAAAGTCGATTCATCAGATGTTGTCATCGTACATGCCTCTGCATGCACCATATAGTAGGACAGGGATGATAAGTGACTTGTTGAATTTGGTCTTTGTTCATCGAGAGAGAACTTTACTTCTAGTTTGCCTACTCAGTCCAAAGTAAATAACCTGTTGGCCAGAGTTATTCTGTGTTAGATTTAATGGCTGACATTGTTATTGGTGTTAATACTGGTTAAAAGATAGACGAAATTCTTTACAACTTCGAAGTTATGACTATCAAGAGTGACTTCGGAGCCGAGTCACGAGTACGACGACTGTTTGTTTGACGACAGGTGATATTTCGTCTTGCCCTCGTTCACTACCAAACCCATTTGTTAGGTGGTGTACTGGCGAAGAGGTGGTGTGTGTCGATTCTCTTTTAACGGGTCTTTTCCAAGATTTGGATCACTTATATTTTAATTCTTTAATTGGCGTACAGACACCGCTCACGCTGATTATAGCCGAGCTAACAACAGCGCGCCAGTCGTTTCTTCCTTTCTTCGCTACTTAGCGCCAATTGATATTCGCAAGCGTAGGCAGGTCCTTCTCCACCTGGTCCTTCCAACGGAGTGGAGGTTTTCCTCTTCCTCTGCTTCCCCCGGCGGGTACTGCGTCGAATACTTTCAGAGCTGAAGTGTTTTCGTCCATTCGGATAACATCAGCTAGCCAGCGTAGCCGCTGTCTTTTAATTCACTGAACTATGTCAATGTCATCATATATCTCATACAGCTCATCGTTCCATCGAATGCGATATTCGCTGTGGCCAATGCGCAAAGGACCATAAATCTTTCGCAGAACTTTTCTCTCGAAAACTCGCAACGTCGACTCATCAGTTTATGTCATCCTCCAAGCCTCTGCACGTACCATATAGCAGGACGGGGATGATAAGTGACTTGTTGAATTTGGTCTTTGTTCATCGAGAGAGGTCCTTCCGAGGCTGTTGGTAGTTTTTCATTGGTAGAGTTTTTTACATGGCGGGTCCCAAACCCAGCGCACAACCCTTTGTAGGGGATGTTTCGCCTTCTCACTTTAGCTCGCCTTCGAACGGATGTTCTTAGGCTACCCAGAGGATACTTGGTCAAAGACCGGAAGTCGTGAGATGCTTGAGCCATATGTTAAAGAATCGTTTTTGGCCACTCCCAAGTGAATGGCGATCAAAGAACTTGCCTCACTTGTGTGAACTTCTACACATGACTTCGTCCTCGTAGATCACTTATATACCATAAATAGTTCATGGAATCTCCCACGTCTCCCTCTGGGTGTAACCAACTTAAAGGCAAACTTAATATACCCTGGAGTATAAAGATGCTTAAAAATTGCAAACACAACTAAGCCACTTCTTAACCATAGTATTAAAATAAGCTATAAAAATATACATAGATTAAGGAAAATATTGGTTATTAATATAGTTTAAGAACAGGTTTTAATGATATGATCAGGTATTGGTTATTAGTATAACTTTTTTGCATGAAAATATTGAGATAAAATATATTGCATGTTGTTCGTTGCTTTGCATGACCAATATACTCACAGTACACAAATCTCTCTCTTAGATTTTGGTTTCTATCTTGTACGATTGTATTAAAATTTTACTCTCTTTTACCTCTACGTTTTTCCACTCGGCATGAATTTAAAAAAAGAAGTTATTTTGAGTTCTCAATTTAAACGTTCAAATTTGGGCGATTTTATAGTTTAACGGTTAAAATTTAGTAACAGTAAAACTAGCCACACACACATCTACACATACACAAGTGTCTACATAAGTGGAATATGAGCAGCGCAATTGTTCCACGACAGAGTACACTTGAGTTCACGAGTAGTTTTGCGTTAAAGTTTGCGAGCCAACCAACTGGTGTACACTTTCCGCTGTACCTCTTTGAGTGCCGCGCATTTAACTATTTCCACCGCCCGCCCCCTAAACACTATATGTATGTATATTACTAATGTCTGCATTTCTCGTTCAATATTTTGCAACGCGCTCAACCCCACCGCTTGAGCAGGCGCTAGTCGTGTGGCCTTGCCGAGTAATCCGAGCAGTCGCAAGGGCTCCATACTTGACATCGCGCAGCAGCAGCAGCAACAACAGCAACAGCTACAACAACTACAGGCGCAGCATCAACAACACTTGCAGCAGCAGCTGCCGGTGGGTATCGGTAATGCAACGACCAGTCCACCCTCGGATGACGAAGGCAAGCAGTTTACGCCACGCTGGAAGGGCTCGGGCAGCAATCTGCGTCCACAGAGTGCCAAGCAGGCGTTGTCCATGCTGAAACAAGCCTCCTCCGCCACGAATGTAGCCATGCAGGGGCAAAGTGGCAGCGGTAGTTTGTTGAGTGTAGGTGCCGACAGCCCCAAGCAGTTGCGTAAGGGCAGCATGATTAATTTAAAGGCGGGCGAAAATACGCACGGACCGACAGCGTTGCTGCAGCGCAAAGGCAGCGTTTATGCGCACACCGCGACAGAACGCGACACCAATAGTGTCGGCAGTAGCGGTTCGCCGCAGCGGAAGGGTAGTGTTTATGTCGGCGTTAGAGCGGCTGGCCACGAGGCTGAGTCGGCGCTGTTGCGCAAAGGTAGCATGTATAGTGTCAGCAGCAACGAAAGCCCGTCCATGTTGCGCAAACAGAGTATCGCACCGCACCATGTCAGTGCCAAGAATTTGAGTCACGGCAGTCATGCGGACAGCATGAGTAGTTTAACGTCCACGACTGTGACCACAGTCGCCACAGCGGGTATTGATACGGACTATGGCCTGAAAATGGGTCCAGGGCAAATACATCCAAAAGGTTACCGGCTGACAACCGTGCGCCATGGTGAGCTGAAAATGGCATTTGCCAAAATCAAAGGCACCGTGGAGGTGGAGGTGAGTATGCATTCATGAAGGCGCGACTTAAATGAATACTTTTTGAGCATTCTCTTCTAGTTTAAGTTTATATCGTATTTGGTGTCAAGAATAAAAATATCAAAATTTATTAGACACTTTTCGAAGCCTTGGAATAAATCGAAGAACTTACATACTTTTATTATCTTTAATGTATAAATATATGGTTGCGGCACGACGATGCATTATCGTGATGCAAGACCAAGAGTTTTCGGCCCACAATTCCCTTCTCTTTTCACGAAAAGATTCACGCAAAAGTCGCATAACACTCAAATAGTACGTTATGTTGACTGTTTGGCCGATCAGAAGGTATACGGAGTGCATCACACCTCGAAGAAAACTCTCATCATAACCTTTGTTTTTTGACCTGTTTTAACGTGTTTTTTTTTGGGCATAGATTCAAGACTAAGCGCCAGTAGTAAAACGTTTCATGACATCCTGATAGTCCGGAATCATTGTTACACAGACGTTAACGCGACGCTATATTTCGAAAACAAAATTAGTGTTTTTGGAACCAATCGTGCTTTCACTTTTCTTAGAGCCAAATGATATATCAAAATAGTTTTCACTGATACTTCCGATATTCCAACGAAGCTAGTAAGGTCCCTGAATGATAATTGCCGATTATCGAACACTAGTTCCATTATTTTAATGACACGTTGATCACCAGTTCATATTGATGATCGTTATGGACGTGGTTCATCGTCAATACGTTTTCGACTTTGAAAAATTTGAACCAATCAGAAACACTTGCTTGCGACAAACAGTTACACCGAAAGCCTTTTAAAGCATTCTAAACGTTTCAGAATAATTTCACTCATCGTAAAAATTGCCGAATGAGCAATATGTACTTCAACAAGACAAGCATATACTAAACACTAATGATTCACTGACAGCTATACTTACCATAATGGGACAATATCTGTTGAAATAGGATTCCATAATGAATTATGATATATTTGCTTTATACTCTACGAATTGAAATCAATGTGAATGTCCGTACCGTTTGTTTGTCTGACCATGCAAGCGATAACTTGAGCGAAAATTCAGTTATCTTGATGAGACTTGCTACATATCTTCCTTGGCCATGGCAAACATATCATTCAAACCGTTAACTCAGCCAAACTTTGTGAGCCGAAGTCCTTTTGAGCCCTTCCTCATACACAGTAAAAACCTTTTTATGTATAACGGTTATGTTTAGAATGACAAAAAATACGATAACTCACAGAAAGAATAAGCCGTAAGCATTAATTTTCAGAACAATGATTGTAAGGAAGGGCTTTATACGATACGAACTGCAAATTTCAACCAAATTCAAGGTGTGAAGTTACCCAAACATTGCTATCTTATACTATGAAAATCGGTTCACAAGCACGCCTACTACCCACACAACAGACTTTTAAATTCCATCTGATTATTTCGCTTCACAGCATACATACAAACATCAATGAAAAGTGTAGAAGTCAGACTATATAGTATATTTTCAAGAACCCAAGCGACAGATATTTGGCCACCAATACATATGATTGATCTTTTTCCGAACTTACCGGCCAAACCATGAGTTCTAATAGTAAAATTCGGGGAAGGTATTTTTATGAAAACAGCTCTTGCGCAAAAATGGCTAAAATAGGGTCAATACTTCCCTGAGTAAACATATACCTAACACAAATATTTTCGAACTTCCAGTTGACTTTAGAGCATCTATTGGCCAATATGTAAGAAATCTTCACGATATTCCCAAAAAATCTCTTTCTAATAAAAGTTCTTCCTAAAATAAAAGACATCAGGGCAATATTAATCCTAGTTTCCATATACCAAAAATACAGATTTTCAAACATTCGACATCATAGTTTATGTGGTACATTGAACAATTGTAAGGTTTCATAATGTAACCTAAAAGTTGATCCATTCGAGGTTCCCTACTTTAAACAAAGAAAAACACAGAAACTTCAAATTTAATGACGGATGAGATTCGAAAGCACATTTTTTGGCACTTATTTTTGAAATAGTATCTCTTTCAAATGTTGGCCGCGGCTACGTCTCAAATGCTCTACCCATTGAGACCAATTTTCGAATTTTGGTTCGAGCATTTCGATTGGTATCTGGCGAATGATACGAGAGATGTTTTGCTCCAAGGCCTAAATCGAAACAATGTTGTTCGCATAGACTTTAGACTTCACATATACACACAGGAAAAATCTAACGATGTGATATCACACGAGCAATCGTCCCAAAATCGAAATTGCCTGCTCACCGAAATATTCTCTCAATAAATCCATTGATAGGTGCGATGTGTGGGAAGTGGTGCCGTCTTGTTGAAACCAAATGTCGCCGAGAATAAATGGCAATTCTTGAATCTCTTCAGGTTGCTCATCGCAGAACAAAATTTGGCTCGAAAGCGTCAGATCTTCTTGAAACTTTTCAAGAGCCAATAGAGTTGAATGGCTTTAGTTCTTGTGTTGCAAGTGTAATTTAACCATTGAAGGAGGGCTTTGAAAACTAAATGACAGCTTAAATACAAAACTACACTCATTTGCTATTGCAACTCTCCCACAACGTTGACGTAGAGCGAGCGCGTGGAGGTCGCGTAAAATTAACGAAAATTTGCGCGCCATTTCACGCTCAATTAACCATACATGCCACATGCAACAACAGCTAACTATGCGCCAAAACACATGTGCATCCTTTCAGATAACAGTGTGTGCATAAAGAACGTGGTCATTAGTAGCCATTTTACCGTTGCATTTTATTACTCTCGCCTTTTTTACCTTCACCCATTCTGTACTCATCTGCCCTTTCATACACGCTTCGAATGCCAATTTTTCTACTTCCCCCTCTCTTTCTAATTGCAGGTGATTTGCGCACGTAACATTGTGCCCGAGGATTGCGAGACACCGCCGGATACATATGTGAAATGCTACATCAAGGATGGCGATCGGCTGCGGCACAAGAAAAAGACGCGCGTGGTAAGGCACTCAGCCGAGCCCTACTACAAGCAGACACTCAAGTATCAGGTGAGTGAATGCCAACCAAACCGAAATGACTAACTAACAACTGGGAAATGGCCAGCGGTGCATCGCTGGCTGCGAACACGTCGAAAACCAGGTTATGCTAAGCGTGTGAGAGCTCCATGCTCACATCAAGCGCTCTTAATGTCTGCTAGCGTGGGGAGAATGAGGCTACGAAGTTACAGCCTTTTGTTGGTTAAATTTACGCTGACACACACACACACTCATTCGGGCAAATTCACGCACAAGCAAGCGCGTCTGGATGTCCTGCCTTTTAATTTCCGCAATTTGCAGAAAAATTTACTGCTGATGACTTCCAAATGCCAAGCTGCGTGGGCGAGTTTAATACCAATGTGCTCATTTGGATGCAACGCACATCCACTCACACATGCCGCTTTATGGGTTTACGGAACACGATTACACTACAAGTTGACCCTTACTTCACAATTGGTGCAAACCCTGTGAGGTAAAAAAAAATTTAAAGTATTACCTTACATAAGCTTTTTCATCGAGCCTCAAGGGGAAGTTCCAATCTTCATGGTAGTCTTCTATTGGGAGCTCTCAAGCAACTCTTGTTTTAGTTTGCAAAGTGCAGCCTCTCTGACGCAGCAGTGGCAGCTGCCGTTTCGCTGCCAAAATATTCCTGTGAGTAAGGAAGTAGAGGTAAAACCCGCCTCCCCTACTATACCTCTTCTTCTTTCACGTCTAGAGAGAGTTCTAACCCGAAAGTAACTATTGAAATCTAACAGTTGGGAGAATATAGTCTGATTTGCTTACATTTAGCTGAATTAAGATGGCGCTCCATCAGAGAGTTTGGTGCTAGAGTATACACGTCGCTGATGTAGGATTACTATATACTGAGCACATCAGTCGCAGATGACTTGACAGCTTCGGTAACCCACTGGCAACCATCAAAGTAGCAGCAGATGTACTTCTCAAAAGTACGATTTCTTTTGGGGAGGTATATATCCCTTCCCCTTATAAAGAACTTGAGCTCGCTGTTGCAGTAGCAGCAAGATACTTCCATATTAAACTTGTCTCCGATTAAATTCCATACAAATAGCCTTAAATTCCATACAAATGGCAACATGCAGGAGACCGTACTCGTGTATTCAGGCGCTGGATCTATAGGCCTCGCACGAGCTCAGAAGCATTGGCCACCAGCCATCACTTGTGGAATGCGAAAGCTTTCTGGTTCAGAGTGGAATGTGAAAGGGAGTGACCAGTGGACAGTTAGCTCTTAGCAAACCTCACATCGTCCCAATGGAAGGTGTACCAAGTGGAGAATGTCCTATTGGCACTTACAAATCTTGACAAAGGTGCAACGAGTAAGATTAGCTGGAAACAACTAGACACTTCTGCTTCACTCTCCAGCTTTTGCCTGACTAAAGTTGAAACCCGCTATTTGAAAGCAACTTTAGTCGTATTAGCGATATGCGGCGGCTTTTCTTTTGAATTGGCTCTCAATATGTTTGAAGCTTGAAGTTGAGAACCATCCTTTAAGCACATCCCCTCAAAGTTTTTTTGAGCTTCCCTGAAAGTTTCGAAAACTCACTAGACCGACTTATAATATTGTGGTACCAATTCAATTTATCTTCTAAGATAAACTCGGATCTAAGAAGTTTGGATTAAGTTGAAGTACTTTGTAATATATCGTTCAGGCCTAAGGTTCATATTCGAAGTTACAGAGGCTTTGAACTTGTTAGATTAAAAACTAGATATCGTGTTGGACTTCCGCACGTTCATGATAAATGCCTGAGTATGAAGTTGTCTATTTATACTCTAAACAAGGTACATATATTTAGTTCCGATAATCCATAAAATGCTTATATATGTATATATATAAATGATCACCATTATGAGCTGAGTCTATTTAGGTATATCCGTCTGTCTGCATGTACGCAAACTAGTCCCTCAGATCCTTCCCTCCCTGAAGGAGAACACTCCAGCTTTGATGGTTTTCGAGGTATCCGCCGGTGGAAGCAGAAGAAGAGGTAGACCTCCATTCCGTTGGAGAGATCAGGTGGAGAAGGACCTAGCTGCACTTGGTATCTCGAATTGGCACCATATAGCGAAAAGAAGAAACGACTCGCACACTGCTATTAACTCGGTTATAACGGCGTAAGCCGACAAAGAAGAAGAAGATTTTCGAGATTCCGTACAGCCGAAGTTGACTTTTTTTCTTCTTTGATGTTGCAGAAGTTTCTTTTTCTTTTTTATTGTTACTTTGCGCTGCTAGTTACCACTTTGGATCGAATATGAGAATACTTCGTCAGGTTTCTGAAAAAGCTCCAGAATAGTGGTGATTGAGCTTGGGAAATAGTCAATTACATAAAGGTCTGCCAAATTTTGGGCACCTGAGCAGTATACAAAGAGATAATGCGACCGCAATGATCAGAGCGCGGGCTAGCTCAGAATAACAACCGTTTTTGTATGTTTATAATTAATCGAAAGCTATCAATTATTTTTTTGAGATCCTGAACTAAGAACATTCATAGAACTACCAAACTTGTACCGACATTATAAGTCCATTCGCTTTAATTTAGTTCTTCTTGTTTAAACAATGTCCGAGAACGGATGTAATTTGTCTCTCAACTCCTCACAGGGTTGCTTCGTCCTGTACTTAACAGATACACACAAACATGCACATACTACTACGGCTTAAACGAACCTTAAAATCGCGAAAGGCAAATATTGCAGTAATGCAGCACTTTGCACATTCATGGCATTACTTAGGTAGGTAAATACGATTGTAGTGCATGCATGAGTGCGCCCACGCCTGAATGTAGACAACACATGTAAGCTGTGTTTCCGCCATACGATTCCGCAGAACACTGCATTATTACATCACCGTAATCAAATGACCATGAAGTCATTACCAACACACGCTTATCGACACACGAATACACGTTTACGATTTAAACTTCGCTCTATTAGGCGCTCTGTGCTGTGTAATGCAGTAAGGCGATTTAAGGCGAAACTAGTACAGAGCTATAACTTTAGTAGACGGCACTGGTTTTTCATACAACAACAATGCGTTTTCCTCACTATTTCTGTCTCTTTCTTATATAGGCGATATTATGGCAAATCCTTAAGTAAGTAAGTAGGTACGAATCCTGCCACCATTGGCTCAATTAGCGCCGGATGGTCTTTAAAACGCCAGTGACTCGTTATAGTAACTCCAAGTCTATATACGCTATTTATAGATCTAGATTTATGAGGGTAACCCAGACTTTAGATTTCGCCTGAGTCTGGATTTTCCAATTAAGAGGAATGTGCTTCTGAACGCATTTCTGCATCAGATGCACCTGTCAGATAGGTCTGGGTGTTCGTGTGGGCGCGAATTGAGAATTTGGTGCATGTTATTGCAGAATGTCCGTTGTACTCGGACATTAGGGATCTGGGTGGTACGGGTCGGACCGATGGACGGTTAGATGTTAGCGATGTGATCTCCACTAGGGAATGCCGAACAGCTAGGGTCGTTTACACGTGAATTGTTTAAGTGACGAAAGCGCTTAACTCAGAATTAGGGTTAGCTTTTTGTGTGAATGGTGGTCCAGGTCCAACCACTGGTCACCAGTTCAGAGCAGTATCGAAGCACAACTGGTAGAAGTTTCGGCTAAGTGGTCTGACCGGAGACTTAATTCTGGTAACACGAGGAGCAGGAGCCCTTGCAGTTCGTTATTTCCGTATGTAATTTTTCCAGTGTTCCCTAAGTTAAAATTGGTCCTTTCTAGAATCTTCAGCATGAAGGAGATGACGCTTACAGATCAAAAATAATTTGCGTTATCATGTGTTCTTCTAACGGGTTTTGGTAGAACCACCACATTAACTCCTTTCTAGCATCTCGGTATGTGGAATAGTTGGATGCTGACCTTATTATATGTATATTCAAGCCTTGGTTGCTTTAGCTGCTGCTTCATTATGGGCATAATCCCGTCCAGCTCCGTTGCTCTAAATGGTATATAAATTATTCTTCTTACTTACTATGCGGCCGGATTGGTCTGCTGTATTCGCAAGTAGTTCTGGTTGTACACCCATTGCGGTTTGCTGATTACCAGGGAATTGCGCTTTCACGAGTTCCTCTAGAGTCCAAGCATTCGTCTTTAAATAAGATATACTGATTTGTTGGCAATTCCTTAACCATTCAGGATTGTAGAAACGTTCCTGCCTGGTTATATGCATAATAGATAGCTTTATTGTAAATTTAGTCAATCAATCAATTAGTAAGATCGACCACGGCGCTTCTGAAGAAATATACGTTTCGACTAACCCACTATGCAACCGTTTCGGAACAGTTATGAGATAGTCACCAAATTCCAGTTGCATTTACTGCCTTCCTTTAATGCAATGGGAATGTGAATCTGAAATTTACTCCCTAATTAAAGAGCATAACAAACACATATTGATGTGCATTATTCACGACTAAAAATAGAGCAGAATTCATGGTCGTACAAATGCATTGAAGTAGAATGAAGGGAGTGAATTACGTCTACCTACAATTCTGAATTCGTAAGCCAATTATAATTTCATTGTCATTTAATCCTACAAAACATATTTGTGAACCACTCAATACTTTTCCACTGAAAGATGTATTTTCCAACCAAGCAAAATCACAGCTTTAATGTATAAACCTTAAACAAAACAAATTTTGGCATAATATTTCTAGTAAGAAGATGGTTTGAGAAATGGATTCTTTTGTACCGCTAACGTAGTCCTTTAACATACCACAGTCGGTTCGCAGCGGGATAGATACCGAGAGCTGAGAGAAAAAAAGAAGCCGAAATGCCTCAGTATGAAAAGCTTGTCAAGCTCTATACTGAAATTTCCGGCAGAGCTATTCAATTACAGCGGCGACGATCTGATAAGGAGCATGCATCAGCATCTTTGTAGAATATGGTCAGACGAAAGCATGCCCGACGATTGGAATTTAAGTGGTCTTTATCGTGGAATAAGCCTACTCAACATCGCATATAAGGTTCTATGCAGCATACTGTCTTAGAATTAAAGCCCACCGTTAACAAATTGTTTGGATCTTATCAGTGTGGCTTCAGACCTGGAAATCTGCTACCGAGCAGAGTTTCACGTTGCGCCAAATCTTGGAAAATACCCTTGAAAAGAGGAACGACACACACCACTTCTTCATCGTTTTCAAAGCTGTTTTTGACAGTATGAAAAGGGGCTGCTTTTATTCCGCGATGTCAGAATTTGGTATCCCCGCAAAACTAATACGGTTGTGTGCAGCAGCTGGCGTACGTCGATGCTATTGATATCATTCGCCTCAACACCCGCGCCGTCAGTTCTGCTTTCCCCAGACTGGGTAGGGAAGCGAAACAAAACGGTCTGGTATTGAACGAGGCCAAGACGAAATATCTCCTGCCATCAAAGAAACAGTCGTCGCCAACGCCACCTGACTCCCCCTTCACTGTTGACAGTCATAATAAAGATATGTTATTATTGATAGCGTAGTTAGGGATTCCTTAACTAATCTAAGGTCATGGTCAAGGACTTAAGCTCAAGGGCGTAGCGGAGTTTTTTTTTTTATTGGAATGTATACTCACTTTTCTGTATCTAACTGGTCTCCGGAGTTTAAAAAACAGAACGCCAACGTGATCAAAATTCAATAAAATTATTGCAGTTTATAAATGTGGATTGACTTCTAAAAAACTTTTTCGATTCTGCAAAAGTTCTGAATTCCTATGTACATAAGTAGAACCAATTGTAGGAGGTACTATAATAGATAGATGAAAATATTTGAGGTTTTGGACTGCGACTTATGATCTATGTGCCCTTTCCTATATCACATATGGTCACAAAGGTCCAGCACTCTGAATAAATCCAGGAACTTGCTGGCCGCGATTGAGGTGTCCACTTTGATGGATTCTAGAACCTTGAGCCCGCTTCCACAAATTGCTAGATAATGTAGAATATAGTGTTCTGGAATTGTCTGTTCCATGTCGAAAACCGACAGTTTGCCGGCAGAAATTAAACACATGTTGGACAAGTGTTTCTTGAGCCGTAGCCGTATAGAGCGCGAGAAGGAGACGAAATTTGTCTCGGGATAGGTTGATCATATATCCCCACTGAAATGCAGATCGGTCTAGTTTGTTGGCCAGCTCTTTACCAGCTACCAGTAGCAAACTGATAGGCGGTTCTGCCCTCATATACAAGCCTCCACTAATAACGATTTGACTTCATAAACTGAGATGGTTTTTAGTGCCGCTTGAGTATAGCGATACTTCCCTTTTTCTTCCCTTTGCCAAAACGCTTTGCTGTCATGAGCGGCATGGTAAATTTCGCTGTTTGTTTGATCACTAGATGCAGCGGTGTGAGCTCCACCATGACTTCATGTGCTGCAGTTAGGCAAATGCGCATTGTCCCTGAAGCGCAGACGCGGGCTAGTCTTTGCAACTTCGATAGTTGAAGGCCTATCAAAGCTTGCGTTGCCTTCGATGGTTAAGCAACCGCTTCATAAGTGACATTAGGCCTTACGATCATGGTATAAAACCAACTGATGTTGCTTGGCTTGCCGCCCCAGGAGCTATCGGCTAGACGTCAGGTATGATATAGATAAGGTTGTAAATGAATCGAGCAGAATTTTTAAGTCAACAGAATGGAGTAACATCTAAGAGCAACTGTAGAAGAACGTCAGTCGTTTCAAGTGTATCTACTATGCAACTAAATCAACTAGATAAAAGATAGCCAAGCTTATAGCAAGCTCAGGAAAAACGAAGAATTAAAAGGACCACGAATAATAATAAGAATTTACATAAGTACAAGTGTAAAATCTATGTCTTCCTTTATTATATGAATCTTTACTCACATCAAATATTGAATTCTTTGACACCATAACCTATTAAACTATTAATAAATCGAGTATGAGCCACTCGGTTTGACTAGTACAAATTTACTAAGAAAGTATTATCTCTACTTAACCGCATTCTATTACGATAGTAAGTGGCATGCGAATCGCGAATTTCCAATGAATTCGCGTCTACGGAATTGTCGAAACTATTCTAGGAGTACGAGTATTGTGGGTGTCTACTTTCTCTGAGTGCTACCAAGCATTCAGTGAAAAACGGTGAAGTTATCGTTATTAAAATTTGTCTCATGTGAGTCGTCGACGATAATATCGAAAAAGTTAAAGAAGCGGTGCTTGAATAACGCATGTTGACATCAGAGAAATTGCAGAGGATCACAACCTCTCTTGCTCATCTACTCAATAATTTAAGTTAATGTTTGGGTATATAGAGTGCGGATTCCACACTTACATATACCAAAACACGTGCCATCACATTTTACCCTGATTGAGACCCAAACGGAAAGAGAGTCGTCGCTCATTCCGTTTACGCCATATTTGGCTCACTGAGGCCTTTTCTGTTTTCGTACCTGAAAAATCCGCTTCGTGAAACGAATCATTAGCACATCGACATAATACAGCATTTGTCCGGAAAGTAAAGGACTGAATCGATTAAAAAAAATTTATTGAATCGATCGTCACAATTCTTTAAAAATTTTCTAAATAGACTCCTTCTGCGTCGATGCAGCGCTGATGGCACGATTTCCAAGAATTGAAGGCGTCACGGAAGACATTAGGAGTCTTGAGAGCCGAGGTGCATGCTGCTTGGATCCCCCTGTCAACTCGGAAGATTGCCTCTTTGTCTCGGGATCATACTCAAAGATCCATGACTCGTCACATGTGATTACGTGTTTCAAAAATGGGGGGTCACTTTCACACATGTTCCAACTTGCTTGGCACAATTCCACTCGCCGCAATTTCTGGTCGTCAGTGAGTACTTTCGAAACAAAGTCATGAACCACAAATTTTTATAAATTTAACATCTGGGCAATTAAACGAATACTTAGTCTGTTTAGTCGACGGTCTGAGTTCAAAACTTTGCGAACTCGAGTCACATTGTCGGTGTTTGTCGAAGTCGTAGGTCTCCCAGCACCGACTTCATGAGTGATATTATCCGCCCTTCAAAAAGGCCTGGTGCCACCAAAATACACCACTTCTTGCTAAGGCAACATCTGGGTAAGCCTGCTTGGTCATATCAAACGTGTCAGTCGCAGACTTACCGAGTTTCACACAGAATTTATTCGCGTACCTCTGCTCTAACGAACGCAGAATTTTCGGCTTGCACCACTCATAGATAGACGTAGCACGAAAATGTTTGTCCTGATTATCCAGGCGCTCGTTCGTTAGCTAGGAACGCCATCTTCCGAATTTAGTCGGAGCGCCCACGCTCCGATGTATAGTTGCGGCGAAAGAAAATCAGTCCTATTACTTTCCGGACAATTCCTGAATACACATGTATAAATAAAAAGCGCCACACAAACTTTTGTCGTCGTTAGCAAAGTGTCTGCCAGACAAACACTAATTCAAATTCGGGGAGCAAACTTCTTCTTTTTTTTTCTTTACTGGCTACCGCTTGCGCGATTATCTTTTCGATACATGGCGCCAATTGGATATTCTAAGCGAAGCCAGGTCCTTCTCCACCTAGTCCTTCCAACGGAGTGCAGGTCTTTCTCTTCCTCTGCTTCCCCCGGCGGGTACTGCGTCGAATACTTTCAGAGCTGGAGTGTCTTCGTCCATTCGGACAACATGACTTAACCAGCGTAGCCGCTGTCTTTTAATTCGCTGAACTATGTCAATGTCGTCATATATCTCATACAGCTCATCGTTCCATCGAACGTGCCCAACGCGCAAAGGACCATAAGTCTTTTGCAGAACCTTTCTCTCGAAAACTCGCAACGTCGACTCAAGTTGTTGTCATCATCCAAGCCTCTGCCCTTATAGCAGGACGGGGATGATGAGTGACTTATAGAGTTTGGTTTTCGTTTGTCGAGAGAGGACTTTACTTCTCAATTGCCTACTCACTCCGAAGTAGCACCTATTGGCAAGAGTTATCCTGCGTTGGATTTCCAGGCTAACATTGTTGGTGGTGTTTATGCTGGTTCCCATATATACGAAACTATCTACAACTTCAAAGTAATGACTGTCAACAGTGCTTTGCTTCCTTGTCCAGTCTGGAGAAAGCAGAACTAACGGCGCGGGTATTGAAGCCGATGATATTGATATGGCCAGCAGCTGTACACTCTTATTAAAGATTGTACCTGCTCGATTAAGTTCTGCTCGAATTATTTTCTCCAGCAGCAGGTTGAAGAAGTCGCACGATAGGGAATCACCTTGTCTGAAACCTCGTTTGGTATCGAACGGCTCGGAGAGGTCGTTCCCGATCCTAACGGAGCTTTTGATGTTGCTCAACGTCAGTTTACACAGCCGTATTAGTTTTGCGGGGATACCAAATTCAGACATCACGACATAAAGACAGCTCGTTTTCGTGCTGTCAACAGCAACATTTAGACCGACGAAGAGGTGATGCGAGTCGATTTTCATTTCATGGGTCTTTTCCAAGATTTGGCGCATGGTGAATATCTGGTCGGTTGTTGATTTGCCAGGTCTAAAGCCACACTGCTAAGGTCCAATCAGTTTGTTGACGGTGGGCTTTAATCTTTCACACAATACCTTATATGCGATCTTAAGGAGGCTTATCCCGCGGTAGTTGGCGCAAATTGTGGGGTCCCCTTTCTGTGGATTGGGCAGAGCACATTTAAATTCCAATCGTTGGGCATGCTTTCGTCCGACCATATTTTACAAAGAAGCTGATGCATGCTCCCTATTAGTTCTTCGCCGCCGTGTTTGAATAGCTCGGCCGGTAGTCCGTCGGCCCCTGCCGCTTTGTTGTTCTTGAGGCGGGCAATTGCTATTCGAACTTCTTCATGGTCGGGTAATGGAACGTCTGCTCCATCGTCATCGATTGGGGAATCGGGTTCTCCTTCTCCTGGTGTTGTGCGTTCACTGCCATTCAGCAGGCTGGAGAAGTGTTCCCTCCATAACTTAACTATGCTCTGGACATCAGTGACTAGATCACCTTTGGGGGTTCTACAAGAGTATGCTCCGGTCTTGAAACCTTCTGTAAGCCGCCGCATTTTTTCGTAGAGTTTTCGTGCATTACCACTGTCGGCCAGCTTATCAAGCCCTTCGTACTCCCGCATTTCGGTCTCTTTCTTTTTCTGTCCGCAAATGCTTCTCGCTTCCCTCTTCAACTGTCGATTTCTATCCCATCCCGCACGTGTTGTGGTTGATCGTAACGTTGCGAGGTAGGCAGTCTGTTTTCTCTCCGCTGCGACACGGCACTCCTCGTCATACCAGCTGTTCTTTTGCTCTTTCCGAAAACCAATGGTATCGGTTGCAGCTGTACCTAAGGAGTTTGAAATGCCGTCCCTCAGTTCCCTTACACCGAGTTGTTGACGAGTGCTCTCAGAGAGCTGGAGTGCAAGTCGAGTAGAAATCGTTCGGCTATCTGTTGTGATTACAGCTTCTCGACGTCGAACCTTCCTTGTGTTTGTTGGCGTGTTGTTTTTGCTGCACAGATTCGGGTGCGAATCTTGGCTGCAACAAGATAGTGGTCCGAGTCAATGTTAGCACCTCGGATCGCACGCATATCTAAAACACTGGAGACCTGTCTTCCGTCTATCACAACATGATCGATCTGGTTGGTGGTTTTTCGATACAGAGACAGCCAGGTGGCTTGATGAATTTTTTTATGCTGGAATCTAGTACTACAGATAACCATATTTCCGGTCCCGGCGAAGTCGATCAGCCTCAACCCAATTGGGGACCTAGTGCCAAAAATACTTTCTTTGCTTACCCTAGCGTTAAAGTCGCCAAGCACGATTTTGATATCGTGGCGGGAGCAGCTCTCATAGGTGCGCTCCAAGCGCTCATAGAAGGCTTCTCTGGTCACATCGTCCTTCTCTTCATTCGGCACGTGGGCGCAGATAAGTGATATGTTGAAGCACCTCGCTTTGATGCGGATTGTGACTAGACGTTCATCCACCGGGGTGAATGACAGTTCTCGGCAGCGGAGTCTCTTTCCCACCACGAATCCCACACCAAATTCGCGCTCCTTTATATGGCCACTGTAGTAAATGTCACAAGGACCTACTCGTCTCAGTTCTTGTTCTGTCCATCGCATTTCTTGGATGGCGGTGACCAGCTGGGCAGCTCGTCTTCCCAATTAAAAAACCGGACATTCCAGGTGCATGCCCTCAAATCGTAGTCCTTAATTCGTTTGTCATGGTCGTCATGAAAAGGGGGGTCACTCATTCGAGGCTTGTTGTACTTTTTCATTGGGTGCGTTTTTTTACGTGGCGGGTCTTAGACTACCCAGAGCATATTTGGCCAAAGACCGGAAGTCGGGAGCTGCTTGAGCCATATGTAAAAGAATCGTTTCTGGTCACTCCCAAGTGAATGGCGATCAGAGAACTTTCCACTTTTGTGTGAACTTCTACACATGACTCCATCCTCCTCCGCAAACTTCACTGAACTGAAAAAAGGTCAAACCAATCTACAAGAAATTATTTATAGAGTTTGTTTAATTCTGGAGGTTTAAAAAAGACCGACCCAGTGCCGGTCAAATTTGATCTTGTGTGCATTTGTGCAACGATTCACTAACAAACGTAATCTAAAACTGATACTAAACATATGATTCTTCTTCTTACAGAGCGCCGACGTTTTTGGTCGCAATATTGTCATTATGGTGTGGCAACGCTGTGTTGGCTTCGAACACAATCAAGGCTTGGGCGGCACCGAAGTTAATCTGGATAAAATAAATGCAGCACAACGCATAGGCGGCTGGTATCCACTTTTTCCGATGCATTCATTAGGCGGCTCCGATTCGGATAATTCTCCTTGACCGATCACGCGCATACAAATACGAAGTACACAAACAAATACAATGAACAATAAAATCGACACCACAAATATGAATCAAAATACAATAAATACAACAAAACGAATTATAAGAATTACAACAAAAACACCAATTAATAAACCACGCTACAATAAGCAAAATACTATTTATATTAATGATTATTATAATGATAATACAAGTAATGATTACAATAATGTTAATGGATGTTATGATTATAGTAATGGTAATGTCAGTAATGATGGCAATAATGGTAATGCAAGTAATGAATACAGTACTGGTAATGCCAGTAATGTTTATAATAATGATAATAATGCAAATAATAAACGCAGTAATGATAATACAAATAATGAATACAATAATGGTAATGCAAGTAATGATTATAGTAATGATAATGCCAGTAATGATTGCAATAATGGTAATGCAAGTAATGATTATAATAATGTTAATGCCAGTAATGATTACAATCATGGTAATGCAAGTAATGATTACAGTAATGGTAATGCCAGTAATGATTATAGTAATGTTAATGCCAGTAATGATTGCAATAATGTTAATGCAAGTAATGATTATAGTAATGGTAATGCCAGTAATTATTGCAATAATGTTAATGCAAGTAATGATTATAGTAATGTTAATGCCAGTAATGATTGCAATAATAGTAATGCAAATAATGATTATAATAATTTATGTAGCGCAAAGGCTCAATTACAAATTATTAGATTTAAATTGCAAATAGTGGCAACTATGGAATTATTACAATTACAACAAACTATTATAGATAAGCAAAAACAATTAAGAATGGTTGCGGAGCGGTTTGTAGAAGTCCCAAGGGCTTCTTAAAGACTTCAAAAGTGAAAACCAAACTGTTTTGGAAAGTATTACTAAATACAAGTATAACAACAATAAAAATTCACATTTTCCCAAAAGAGCTTATATGGATACTATTCTTAAGAATTTGTTGCAAACTAAAAACACAATTACAAACACTTACACAAACACGAAGATATGTTTATATGCATGTATGCTCTTATCATAGGTGGAAGAGGTGGTGAGGAAATGTTAGTTACTATTTACAAAGCAATGAATAAAGAATTCGAAGGAGAAGGAGAGGAAGTGAAAAGAAACAGCTTTTTTATATACACACATATACAATACTTATATACTGCTAATATAAAGATCGGGTCAGAAATATATTTATTTTATTTTTGTAATTTTATTTCCGTCTCTAACAACAAAGAAAAACAAATTTAGTACTACACCTACACATATATAACTAAGTGAATAGTCAGTTATGGTTACATATGAACGTGTTTGTTGACTAAAATACAAGTGAAAAGTTAAAATAAATTATTAAAATATATAGAAAAAATTTCAATAAGAGAAAATCAGGAATGTTGCGTACCTTAGTAGCACGGAAGCACTGAACACTGCAGTACAATTAAACTTAACCGAAACACCAGCGCGTCAGCACCAAAAGAACACGCCTAACACCGCTTGCATTATACACCCATATATACATATATACAAACAGTATATCAAATATATATATATAGTATATATGAGTAAATTTACAAATTTTTTGCTGCTTAAATGTTGTGAAAGAAGCAAACCAATTAAAGTTGTTGGGAGAGCAGAAAGGTATTATATTAAGCCAAAGCGTGTTTAGAAGGCAGCGCGGCCTACTTTTAGGCGCACAAGCTGCATTAATACTCCATATACACATATCCATTTACACTCAGACTACAGCTATACACCCACAAGTATACAAAAACACACACTACTTATTGTTGTTGCAGCATTTTAGTGGCTATCACCATATCAAACGGGAGTTTGTGGGGGGCAAAGTTGTTAAATTGCATTGAAATCGTTGTGAAATGTTGTTTCAGAGCTTACCTATGCACACAATTTACAAAGCTACACTTTTAAAAAGAAAATATGTTGTATTTTAAATAGCAAAAATTATATAAACAATTATACGTAAGAATAAGCAAAATAAATTAAATGTTAAGATGTGATGTTACAAATAATTATATATCAGAAGAAAAGCAGAAAATTTCTGATTTTGAGTTTCAAGTTTGTTTTTTTTTTATTTTATTTAAGTATGAGCTGTCAATAAATTTACAGACAGACTAGAAAATTAAAAGAATTGGCCACTTTGGCCTTCGTCCCATCATTTTATTTTCTTATTAGTAATCGTACTCAAAGCGGTACCACTTTTATGAATATTAGTCGATTTAGTTAGTAGTCGATTTGAGTCGTCAACATAATTTACGAGTATATATTTTATTTCGTATACTAACTAATTGTTTTATTTGCAAAATTCAAAAGTTATCCGATATAAATATTACTCACTGTATAAGCTGTAAATACTAGCGAGCATATTACAAAAAAAAAAATTTGGACTCAAGAGTGATTCATATTTCAAATTGAATAATGTTAGACGCGGCTACGTATCAGAGTCCGTTGAGTCCAATTTTCAATAACTCGTTCGATGATGTTTTCATCCAAGGACAGAATCGAAGCGGGATCCGCATAGACTTTAGAAGTATTCTCTCAATAAATCGATTGATTGATGTGACATCTGGGAAATAGCGTCGAGATCACGAGCATCAATTTCAGGCATCAAATAGTTGGTTATCATGGCGTGATAACGGTCGCCATTAACGGTTACGTTCTCACCGGCATCATTTCTGAAAAAATAGGGACCGATGATTCCAGCGACTCACAAACCGTTGTTTTTTTCAGCAATTTTGCTTGTTTATGTACCCATTGGGCTAGAAATGGCTCTCATCGTCAAACAAAATTTCGCTAGAAAATGTCAGATCTTCTTGAACTTTGTAAGAACCCGTAGAACGAAGCGAATGTGCTTGGGAAGGTCGAGCGGCCTCAGTTCTTATACATACAAGCTGTATTTTGCACGCATTCAGTTTAAGATCTCAAAGTCAAATGTGTCAAGTCACTCCCTACATCAGTGCGAGCTGCTGCGAACGGCGTCGAATCGACTCTTCACGGTCTTCGTGTTCACTTTCAACTACGGCTGTCATATTTTCTTTACTGCTTGCTGGACATGATCTATTTGGTCGAATATTATCCAGTAATGAATGCTGGGTCTCAAGATGGTTGATTTAGTTGCGAATAGTACACTCTTTAGATCTATTATGTTGACCATAAGTTGAGCGAAGCGCACGAAACACATTCTATACTGAACGGGAATTGTCGTAATAAAGTTGAACAATTTGTAAACGTTAGCAAACAATACTGAGCAAAAAGAACATGACAACTTTACACGAATCACGCCTCGTCTGTCAAAAAATTCCGATTAAAAGAAGTACCTCTATTTGGATCACTCGTTAGCAAGTAAAAACCAAAGAAAATATGACACGACAAAATGAAAACGACACACAGTGGCACCGCTCCATACATTTGTTAGAAAAAAATAGAAGGAGTGGTCGTACAACAATAAAAACTTTGCAGAAACACTTCTCTGGACTAAATTAAGAAATTTTGAAAAAATCTTGGAAAACCGCCCACTGCCACACCCACCTCCCATATAACTGCAATTGCCAAAATTTTTATTTTTGGACCTAGGGACTTGAAATTCGGGACACTTCTTAATTGAGTTCTCCTGATGAAAAAAAATTAAACTTAAACGCAAAGTGACGTTATTTATACCTTTACCTTGATAAAAATCCAATATAATATGCAATGTTTTAATTGAATATGTAACAGGCGAAAAATTGTGTTAGTTTTTATTTGTAATATTATGCAAGCACCATATCTTTAACAATGGGATCTAGTTCTAAATGACGCCTTAAGCTACTTATGTAAGGATCCGAAGTTATAAGAAGTCTGTTGAAGACATCAGTATTTGTGGAAGTTACTAAAAGGGACGGTAATTGGCGGTTGTTGTGTTGTTGTGAAAGTACAGACTCGGAACTTTTATTTTTTTATAGTAAGAGGGCTACACAAGGCAAAGCACATATGGTTTTTTTCCATCAAAAAATGAAAAGTTAATATTTTTTAGTATAATTTTTGAAAAAAAATAAAAATTAGCTTACTTTGCCAATTTCAATAAATTTTTTTTTTTATAAACAAGTAGGTGCTATGTTTTCACTAAAAAATAAAAAAAAAGCCATAGCTATAAACTTACCCACAAAAAAAATTCTTTATTTGGACAATAATTTTAATCTGATTTTATTGACTAACTTTCCGTCGACTTCTGTTAGTTTTTTTAACTATAAAATTTCACCTTTTATAAAAAACCTTGTTGAATTTTTCTTATCCAAATATTTCTTTACAAAACAAAATCATTTAAAGTTTTGAAATTGGAAAGTTGAAAAATCCTATTTTTTCCGCCGAAATGCCACTGTGCGGCATGATAACATAGCACCCAATGATCAATTCAAAAACTTTAAGGAACACACCTTTTTCATCTTCGGCTTTACAAACGTTGGTCGGCCTGGACTGAGAACACAAAATTTCGCTAGTTATCTCCAATTTTTGCGAGGTTATTCCAGTTGTACATCTTAAGTGCAGACAGGACGCTATGGACTTGGTCCTTCACCTGGATGTGAGGAGCCCTTGCCTATGTTGGCCACCCATAGAACTCAAATCTCAAATTTGGCCTAACCAGGGCGTTCGTTACATTCTCAATTCATAGAATTCGTTATTTAATCTTCATCGATATTCATCGCTTTCGCTGACAACTCCATAGATCTTGCGAAGAACAGTTCTCTCGAGGCTCCAAGTGCTTTCTCGTTTCGCCTACGTCTATGTTTCTGCGCCATCTAATAGGAATGGAATAATGAGAGTCTTATGGAACATAATTTGGTTAGTCGAGAGAGGGATCTACTTCTCAATCTGTTGGCAAGCGCTATTATGCGCTTGATATCCAGGCTTAGATTATCGATAGAGTGTGTGCTGATTCCGAGATAAACAAGGTCTTCAACTTTTTCGAATGTATAACTGGCAACAGTGACATAGTGCGCAAGAATCGAAGAATCTTTCTGTGTGGACTCCATGTATTTTGTCCTGCCTTCGTTCATGACAACACCTACCTCTTTCGCATCTTTCGCTAGATTGGAAAAGGCTGCGCTTCCGACTCTGTTGTTAGGGCTTAAGATGTCAATAACCCAATATATTTGTATTTTTAGTGTAGATAGTGCTACTGGGTTCAGATTAACAGTAGCACTGCGGTTCAGATTAGCGGCCATATCACTTTTAGAGCTTCAATTGAAATAGACGAACGGGAATCACCCTGTTTAAAACCTTGTCTGGTATCGAGCTGAAAGTGGTACTCAACTCAGTGACATCAAGCTTAGACAATGGCGTCGAAAAGGCAACTCCTATCAATGCTGTCAAAAAAGTGACGGGTGTTAGGGGTATTTTCCAAGATTTAACGTTTTGTGAAAATCTAGTCTTTGGTGGTTGTCAGGTCCATAGTAACATTTATAAGCTCTTTGCAATATTAAGGAGGCTGATACCACGATATTAAGCGCAGGCCTTGGCATCTCTTTTCGTTTGTATAGTGCAAAGTCCACTCATATTCCAACCATGAGCATGTATTCATCCGCCGCCTTTATACAGCTTAGCCGGTAATTCATTGGCTCTTGCGACTTTGTTGTTCTAAAGCTGTTTCAGAGTTGTTTCTCATCTTGGTCGAGTGGAGGGACGACAATGTTGTCAGGGTAGGTTATTGATGCGGGTTGTTCTTCATCCGTCAGGGCTGCTTTTGCGATTTAACGGTTTCGAGAAGCGTTCCCTCCAAATTTCGAGTGTACTCTGTATGTCTGCTATCAGTTTCCTTTACTGTCTTTACAGAAAACGTTCGCCTTTTCAGATTTTTTCAAAAAAAATATTATATTGCTCAAAAATGTTTAACACTTTCATCACAAGATCTATTTAAGGAATGAGCTTCATTTGGCAATTCTGGGTATCCATAGTATTAGTTATAACTCAACAAGTTGGCTCATCTTTGTTATGAACAATTTTAACTCGCTGGAACATATTTGCTTTTCATATTTTTTCTGTTTTATGCATAAAATTGGCTTGACGATTCATAATTTCATATCCGTTAATATATCCGTTAGTATATCCGTTAATATAACCGTTAACATAACCGTTATCGTGTTCTACAATCATATCAAAAAAACGATATTTTGCATTTTAAATCTGATTACCTTGTATACACAAATATATAAATAGTCGCCCAAAAACGATAATCACTAATACAAAAAATAACTACTAAAATATTTATGTAAATAAAATATCTGAAACAGAAAGCAAAGATTCAAATATTAAATTATAATATAATGTTAAGTGAAAACTGATATCTATTAAACAAATATATATCTGCAAATCTATTAAATCTGTGCATGAAACCAAAATTGTTGGAAAATCATATTCAAAATTGACAATCTTACTCAATTCTCTCTACTAGACTAAGAAATCTAACGCTATGAAAAGTATTTTCTAACTAAAATCAATTTACGGTTATCTGAAAATCCATAGGATATTTAAATACTGAGGCTGTTTCTTCTATGTTAATATACTTACTTACTATATACTTAAAATGTACATAATATAATCTACAAAGGTATTAAAATTTAGTCAAAATAACACTTATTAATTAAGTAAAAAAAACAAAATGCAGCTCTGCATAAATATAGTAAACAAACGAGTTCATAAAGATATCAATATCTCTAAGATTTATCGAAATATGAAATGTCAGTTATAAAACACATCCTCGAATCATATTTCAAGTGCTTTCAAGTTTTATCAAATCAATCGTTTAAGAATATTTTAAATCAATTGCCAGCCAAACAAACGAGGCTAGACTAAAGCAGCGCTAGTATTCTTTTTTATGTTTTAAGCTAAGCTAAAGCTTCTTAACGGCTTTCTACACCGCCTTCATGAGCTTTGACGGCTTCACACCGACAATTTCTTTCCGAACTGGTCCCTTAAAATAATCAAATAGCAACTCAACCTTTTCTTAAAATTATTCGGCTACCAAGAGTTTGTTTCCATAAACTCATGTTTTCATGATACCGTTCGCTATTCAACTAGAACCATTTTGAAGTAAAAAAATAAATCAGGCGAATGCGACTTTGTCGAGATTTCACTTTTCTTAGGCAGAATTATATTTCATGAAGCTTTGCACTGATCCTTCCGATATTCCAACGGTGCCAGTAAGCTCTCTGGCTGTTAATCGTCGACTCTCAAGCACCAATTCAGTTATTTTATTGATGTGTTGATAATCAGTTGATGTTGATGGCTATCCTGGACGAGGTTCGCCGTCAACGCGCTCTCGACCTTCTTTGAATAATGAGTACCAATTAAAATCACCTAATCGGGATATAAAATTATCACTAAAGGCCTTTTCCAACATTCTGAACATTTCGACACCAGAAATTCCGCACACATAAAATTTAATAGAACTTCTTTGTTGAATAATTTCACTTATAGTAAAAATCGCTAAATGCACTTTATGTACTTCAGACAGACAAGTGTATACTAAACAGTAATGATTATTTTGATGCGACATTTGGCACAGACAGCTCATAGTAGTACTTTGACAACTATCGCTCGAAGAAATCTTCCGGTTTCAAAAAACACATTCATTTCAGATATATACATATAAGCTTGATTCCAGTATTTCCTGAAATATAGTTCTTAAAGGAAGATATACTCAAGTTCTGATTCTTGAATTTTCAAATATCATATGGTCCAAAAGTTACTTGGTCCGGTAGATCTCATATACATCGAGCTCTCTATTATTTGGGTGAAAATGGTTACACAAATCTGCCGCAGAAAAATTGACAATTTTACAGAGAAGCATATGTATTGTATGTACGTTGCTTAAGTGATCCACTATGCTGAATATTCCTAGTGCATATAAGTATGTATGTTGATAACATCCAGGAAAACCCCGCTTGCAATGTTCGGGTGCAGAGTTCTGCCAAAATTATAAATTCAACGCAAGTAATTTGAGATTTGTAGAGATTTGCTAACTTCCAACGACAAATATCTTTGGAACAAATCAATACTTACTAAAGCCTCCGCCAATAATAGTGTCTATAACAATTGAAACACAAGGATGAGGTGTAAATAAATTCAAGATGACGACCTTGAAATCTCAATCCTTGTGAGCAGGATATTTTCGATTTCACGAATCAATATTCAAAGTTTTTCTTTAAAGTATCAAATCTTATACAAATAATGGCAAATCTCATAAGTTTGATGAAATTATCGAAGTGCCTACCAAAAGTCAAACATTATCATTGTACATACCAAGTAGTTCTTAGACACCTCTAAGAAAGCCTCTCCGAAACCTATAAGTTTCATCATTCATAATGATTTGTTTTTCATTGAGTTACAAAATTCATAAGAAATAAAAAATGTTCCCAAAAATAATCAAACTTAAACCGTTAATATCTTTTAAACGGTTGGGTTTACGAAAAAATCATAGGAGATCTTTTTTGTAGAGCATTCAATTTCCTACAAAATCTAAGGAACAAGATATTTTTGCAAGTAGTTGGAAGCGAGATATAAATTTTTCTATCTGATAATAAGAAAAAATAGAAAACTGTAGGAAGGAGGACCTTCTCATTACAATTAAGAACTCATGCTTGGAGAGGCTTTCTTAGAGGTGTCTATTTCTCAGAGTACTAAACGAAAAAAACATTTTTTTTTTATCCACCCTAGTCTATAGCGAACCTGTTCCTCAGACTATTAAGAAATCTGTCTGAAAAGTCCTTTTCTCACCAAGGAGCTGCTCGTTTGTCAGAACGTCCAACATGGAAGAACAATAACATATCGTTGCTACACAAACTGACAGATCAAACTGAAGTCCTTATATGGAAAACTGAGTCTACCGCACGTAAAGAAATATTCAAAATGTGGCACAATAAGCTGAGAGTTTTTCCAAGTGCGCTTTTTGCCGCGCTTAATACGATTGCTTTCTCTAAGCTCTACTGCCACTGTTGTATAATTGAGGATTTTTAGTTTAAACGATTGATTTGAAAGTAGGCCAAATGCTAATTGATGATTTTAACTGTTATTGCATACGCACATACATAGAAACACCCACACAAGCATATATTGCACAACCGATATATGAAGATCAATGGTTTCTGTAAGAAAATCATGCATTGAAGAATAATTTTAATATCAAAAACACATAAGAACGTTGCTTGTCTCTACTAAAATCTAAGAACGCCTTCACTTTCAATGGCTGTCAAGAAAACTATGCTAATGAAATTACGCAATTTGAAACTAAAATAATAAAGCTAAGCTCTCTCACCAGTTTTTCGCTAAATTAGCATTCCAAATAATATTCACGAAAAACTGTTTGAAATCTTAAAAAATCTAAGGAAAACTAAACACTCATCAAACTTGAAACCAGACACAATTTTAATTGTGATTTTTAATGAAAAGCTAATATATCAATCAAAAGCGAGCTTCTTCAGCAAAGGAGCGCACACTTTCTGTGCTAACGGCACTTAAATATACCTACACATAACCAAAATAGTTAAATATGAAATATGTGAATGTAATGGAAATACAAATAATTAACTGTATAAAAGTATATTTAATTGTTTATAAATGTTACTTAAGTGTTGTAGTTAAGACAATTGAAAATCTAAAATATAAGCCGGCAACTCTGAAGTTCTGAAAACATCCAAACAATAACAAAACTGAGTACAGATTAGTGAAAAATTAAAATCTAGCAAATTATTACCAAACAAAAACAGATAAAATATGATTTCCCAAGCATTTGCTCGATTAACTGTATAAAATGTAAGGAAAGCAGTGGTTATCTGAGACCCAATTCTATTAATATACTTGTATATATGTTTTTTTTACATCCCCTCCTTTTTAGAGGAATGAGTGTATTAGGTTAGGTTACACTGGCCGGTTGGTACGACATATATTGACTAACGGGTTCTTGGTATTGCCTCATGGAGGTTCAGTTTAAATTGAGCTGAAGCATTCCTCAGACAGGACGTCTACGCTTTTTGCTAACTTTAAGACCGACTATATATCCAATTTTGGTACTCTATCTAGCTCCTTGAACTGCGAAGCTCCTAGGTGTTCTAGATAAGGCTGGTTAGAGGCATAAGTGTTCCAACGTCTCTTCCATGACTTATTTCCTGCACTTTTTGCATGTATTCTAGTTACCTATGTCCATTCGGCACACATGTGATGAAAGTAAGTTGTGACTTGTCATTAGGCCAACAAGCGTCTTGTAGAAAGCATGCGAGCATTTCTAAAATTTCTTTGTATATCTTTTTTAGATTTGCTGTACTTGTTCGGTAGCCAGACGGATGGCACTTTTGGCAATCTCAACAGCTATCTCGTTTTCCGGAATTTCTTTGTGGTCTGAAAACTAGTGTATATTCAGCCGCTTTCCAGCAGGCACTACATCCGCTGTCGCCCTGCTTCCAAGAACATTCACTGACGTAATGCAATGTGAGATAGCCGCCTAACTTTCGACGTATATATTTTATCTTATCCGCTTTCCTAAGCGCAAAGTCTT
The DNA here is from genome assembly GCF_016617805.1 of Bactrocera tryoni. Taxonomy (NCBI): domain Eukaryota; kingdom Metazoa; phylum Arthropoda; class Insecta; order Diptera; family Tephritidae; genus Bactrocera; species Bactrocera tryoni. The sequence goes on from NC_052503.1 coordinate 48,228,388, forward strand.
CCAACTGAAAGATACTGTAGTATTCCGGAAGTTGGAAGAACAGCATGAGATACAGCTCCGAGCAATAGATGAGATGCTGGCGCTACCTTTTTGATCCGTCTGTATAGGTGTTGTAAATTCCCTACAATATTTATAAGTAGTTTATTTAATTTTCCTTTGAAATCCATCTTCAACATTTGTTCAAATTGAACCACCGATCTAGCTCCCTTTTACTTAGATCTTACTCAATGGTCTCTTTCGATAAATTTTGGCCGTAATAAGGTAATGAGTATTATTTGGGTTTCAATGTCGTTTAAACACTGCTCCAAAGGCACCTGTAATAATTCATATTTACAAGTTCTATATAAGGAATCTCTAGATAACTCTAGATGCTCCAAGTAAAAGACTTTTCGATGAAGTAGGGTTTCCACAACACAAATAGATAATTCAGTAAAAAGGTATCTATTAACTGAATGACTTAACTTAAAAAATCCAACAAGACTTCGACCAAATACTTACTCACTTATAAAGGGTGATTCAATTCGAGGTTTTCTACTTTTATAAAGAAAAACCACTGAAACTTCAAATTTAATAGGGGACTGTTTATTATCATTCGAAAGAACATTATTTGGCATTTATTTTTGGAAGATTTCTTTTTCAAATGTTGGCCGCAACTATGTCTCAGATAGTCCATCCGTTGAGTCCAATTTTCAATACTCGTTCGAACACTTCGACTGGTAACTAACGAATGACACGCGTGATATTTTACTCCAAGGCCTGAATCGAAGCGGGATTGTCCGCATAGACTTTAGACTTTGCATTATCCCAATAGGAAAAATTCTAACGGTGTGATATCACACGATCTTGATGGTCAATCGACCGACCCAAAACATAAAATTATCTGCTCAGTGAAGTGTTCTCTCAATAAATCCCTTGATTGATATGATGTGTAGGAAGTGACGACGCTTAAAACGAAATGTCGCCGAGATCACGAGCTTCAATTTTAGGCATCAAGTAGTCGGTTATCACGGTGCGATAACGGTCAACATTGACGGTTACGTTCTCACCGGGATCATTTCTGAAGAAATATGGACCGATAATTCCACCGGCTCACAAACCACACCGAACCGTTATTTTTTCTAGATAAAATGGCAGCTCGTGAATCTCTTCAGGTTGCTTTTCGTACCAAATGCGGCCATTTTGATTCGGTTCTTCTGGGAAATTTTAAAGAGCCCATAGAGCGAAAGGATTCCGCTTGAAAAGGTCGATCGGCTACAGTGCTTGTACAAGGTGTATTTCGTATGCTTTCAATTTAGGATCAAGACATAAAATGCTCCAAGTCGTTCCAGAAGTCAGTCCAAGTTGCTGCGAACGGCGCCGAATCGACTCACCATAGTCTTCGTGCACACTCTCAGCTACAGTCTTAGGGCGAATACTATTCAATAATGAATGCTGGCTCTCAAGATGGGTGATGGTGTTGCGAATATAACGATCAGTCACAGATGAGGCATACATTTTTGAAGCAACGGTAGGTACCCCTCCAAAAAACTGCTTTCGTCCAATGCCATGAGGAATGTTGTACAGTGTAATTATGCAAGAAAATAAAATTATTTGTTAGGTTCAAAATATAAGTTTAAAGTTTAAAACCAGTACTATTTAAATCTACATTACATTAGTACTGCGTTAATTTCCTCAGTATCGATTTAGTTCATCTTTATGAATGAGCTAGTCACATGTGAAATATATCGCTAACCTCCTAGTACTTTAAGCATCCACATAAGTATATGTAAACTACATATAATGTATAACTTATGTACATATATACTAAGTTGTTGGTATTGATTTTGTAAAATTTTGCGAAACGATTGTCTCAAAAGCGTTTCAAACACGAATATGGTTGTGCTAAACAATTTTCTACTGAAGATTATGACTATGAGCTTGCCCCAAACAATTGTTGTGTCAATGCGAGTTCACTATCTAGTCTACTACGTACATATAAATTTACTAATTAACTACATAGCTGTAAAATCCTACTACATACATATACATTTATACTTAAATGCTACAATACACCACTATTTTATGTATTGTAGTAATGTTTTTAGGCCATAAATACTAGTTTATACTTAAACTTACCTGTATACATACTTAATCTATAGCTATACCTAGTACTATCGAACTGCATATACTCTTATATATGTATGTATATAAGCATCTACTATTTAAATTGTTAAAATAAATTTAATTTTTTTATATAAATTCAGCTTATATATACAATTTTGGTATTTGAAAAAAAAAATTTTCTCATATTTTCTTATAGAAACTGTTCAAAATATAATTTTCTGTTTCGAGGAAAATGGATTTGGTATGGAATTATGGAAATACATACAAATTTATGCTCTCTACATTATATACGCACATAAGTATGTTAAAAAAGCAACTTTGTCTACATTTAGGCTGTCATTTTAGCGAAGACTCATACCTTTTTATAATGTCTAGTCACTTTTTAAGCTTTGCCTACATTTATGCTGCTATTTTTAGCAAAAACACAAACCTTTTTATAATATCAAGGCTCGTATTACCCATTAATGCAATCAAAAATAACCATTCGGATGAGCTACAAAAAACCAAAGAAGAGAATTTGCTAATCAACCCTGTCAGACAGTACAGGGACAGTGACCAAAGCTTTGAGACAGTGGCCAGTTGAGACTCGAACGTTGCTTTCAAGCTCATTTTTGTAGCAGTAAAAAGACAGTTTCAAGCATAAACATAAGTCTAACGTGAAAAGTCTTCATAGAAACCATTATTGATAGTGCTGGTAAAGGAGCAACCTTCGTTAAAATATGGTGCGTCGAGCTTCAAAAGCCTTCACAGAAGTTATATTGTTTCAAACGTACTGGATTGTGAACTAGAAGGAAAGTTTGTTTGCAATAGGTACTAAGACCAAGCGTGAAACCCTGAATAAGCCAAACAGCAATCTCATACTCATCCAACTAGAAGTGAATACCTCGTGAGGTATATAATTTTCAAGTCTTCGTTGTAAATTTGTATGCCATAATTCACTGAAATCCATTTTTCTTTTATACTACTATATACATATATCTGAGAGGTTTATCTATATTATCTGAAAGAATTTATAAAACCTTTTCAAGTGTGCAGCAAAATTGTTAAAAAAATTTTGTTAACTTTTTATTTGACATTTCTTCAACAAATCATGTTGACACTGTAAAAATATAACACCATAAACGAAGGCGAACAGTCACATAGTCACCGAGTGATCACAAAACGATCAAATAACTGTATTTAACGATTGGAAAAGGTGTGTTACATAAAAATGTTTCATAATCAAATAAACGAATACTTCATGAAAACAAAAAACAGAAAAATTTTTTGTAGTGTATAAATAAATATTAATCAGTATAATGACCATAAGTGTGACACTCAGCCAAGGCATACTTATCTAATCATATATGTAAATGTAGCTAATAAAGAAAATATGTTTACTAGGCAATAAGACATATGTATTGATGGCTTAAAAGCATACAACCAAAAAATTTAAATTAAATAAAGTGAAATTGGAAAAATATTACAGAAATACAATATTTATTCTGAAATGGTGTGAAATATTTGAAGTTGCTTTCATCCTTACCGATGCTCCTTCTCCTTTACTGGCGTAGACCCCGCTTACCAGAAATATGCGGAGTTAACATGTAGTCGTTTCTACTTTTCGCTATTTGACGCCAGTTGTAGATACCAAGAGCAGCCAGGTCCTTCTCCAACGGAGTGGAGGTTTTCCTCTTCCACCAGCGGGTACTGAATTTCAAACCTTCAAAGCTCATCGTTCCGTCGACTGCGGTACTCACCGTTGCCAATGAGCAAAGAACCATAAATCTTCCGCAAAATCTTTCTTTCTAACACTCCTAAGGTTGTTTCATTAGATGATACCATTGTCCATGCCTCCGCACCATACAAGTCTTGGTCTTTGTTCGTCGAGATAAATATTGTGCACAAGTTTTTTTGGGATTTCTGCTTTATCACGAACACTAGAATTTGAGTGGCCCAAGACATTCAGCGAAAGTCGCGAAGTCATCGAAAACTTGCCACATGCGTGTCGTCCATCCACCTTCTTTATTCCCCAAGGGACCGGAGCTCTCGAAGGAGTCATATTTTCCATAATGTGATATTTCGAACATTTATTTAAACGTTATTATTATCAATAAATGATCATTTTCTCGTTTTTGTAGATTGTTATGAAAAAATCAGAAAAGTTATTGCCGTCTAGTACATGGTGACTTTAATACGTACTACGATCTTTGGCACTCCTGCTTGTCAAACGATCCTAGGGGGATGCAGCTGGCGGAACAGATACGAGTTTTGAAACTCTGCACCATGGACGACGAATGTCGCCTGACATCACAATAGTTAGTTGTGTCACTTCCTAGCTGAGTCAGTGGTCTTAGCCAATGAGCGCGACTGCTTATTCGAGGTCAATCCCTGTGATGCCATATAAGAAATCTCAACTTGATAAATCTATATTCGCGGACGAAATGGGTAGAGCACTTAAAGTCAAGCAATTCCCGGCCGAGTGAGCAAGCTTTGGAATACTGTCATTTTTCTGTGCAATACAAGGAAAAATGACGATAATCGTGTCGAAATCCAATTCAACGGTCATGCCTCCTCGGACCCGAAGAAATGTGCCGGCTACTTTAGCCGATTAGGCCACTTGAGGCCTTGTCATTCCTGATCTTCACACACCACCTGAGCCTAGCCAAACATAAGCACGGATTCCGTAAAGTGCACAGCACCACCACAGTTCTTAGCGCTTTCGACAGAGTCAACCATACAAGTCTACTTGAGGACATCGAACAAACCATGCCTCCTCCAGGATTTAAGAGGTGAATCATAAACTATCTGAGCGGTCAACAATCAGCCGCAACAAGATCCTTAAGTCACTAGCCGAAAACACTTAGGGTAAAGACAAAGAGACGTTGCTGACAGTCTGCAAGACGATCGGCCGGCCCGTTATAAACTACGACATCCATATATAGTGTGTACTGGATGTAGTAGGACGGAGATGGAGAAGATACAAACTTGTAAAAATACCGCACTCCGGACAGTTACGAGATGCCTCCTGGTGTCTCCCAACCAGCACATACACAGAGAGATCCGCATGCTGCCTGTAAGAGCATAACACCCTCCTCTTTAAGCAGTTTTTGCTCGGATGTTTTCGAAGAACCGCATTCTAGGCACATCAGCAGAACATTCTTCCAGTACATACAACAATATACCGACAAAATTTCGGTCGCGATTAACTTTCGATATTCATTGAACGCCATTCGCAATGGAGATAATAACACTTGCACTGACTTCCTCCCAGTTAATGTCCACTTAAGAGTCCAAATGCCACCAATCGCAGAACAAGATCTCGAGTTGCCGCGTGAATCAAGAGTGACTCTAACGCAGCTTCGTTCTGGGTGCAGTAGCAGGATAAACTCCTACTTATACAGAATAGACCTCAACTTATGTCCTGCATGAAACGAGTTACCGAACGATACTAATCCCATCTTTGCTGGGACTAGGATTAAGTAATATCGCTGACTTCGTGCAGGTAGATAATCCCTACAACAACAATAACCAGGCGCCACCGTGTGGTGTCCACACGCTGAATTTGATTGGAGTCAACTCGGATGAATGCTATTCTCAAGCAATAGCTTTTTTGCTGTCATTTTGTTTTAATACAAATTGGTCGGCTAGGATCTATCAAGGCATTTGCGAAAAATCTTCCCTGATTGATGAGCGATTTGAAAAAATGGTAAACCTCAATTCTCGGACGAGAGATCCACCTTTTGATGCCGACCGTGACAAACAAACGCATTAAGGATTTCGATTTAAGAGCATGCACCTGGAATGTCCGGTCCCGCAGCCCATGATTCGCCGAAGAGCCATATCTCATAATGTTACCTTGACTTTTCTATATTCCAATTTTAAATTCCATCTGATTCCTTCACTTTCCAAAATGCAAAACAAGCACCAGTGAATGTTTAGGGGTGAAAATTCGCCACAATAGGTCCTTTAAAGGAGGCCAACTTATGACCAAAACGTGTCCAAATCGAAGCTAAACTAATCAAGTACCCAGATACCAAATATGTGGATCAAAGTTCCAATTGCGAACATTTTATCGAAAATATAGGTGAATCTGTGAGATATTTAGTTGAAATTTGGAGAGAATACTTTCCTGAGAGTAGTATGTCTGTGTGTTAAAAATGGGTTGAATCGGGTCAATACTTCCCTTTGCCTCCATATACCTATTATAAATATCGAGCTTCCGGCTGATTTTATATATATTGGCCAACATGTGAGCCATCTTAATGAATATTAGAGAGCCTATTTTTAATAACGGCACTTCTTTGTACTTAGAATAAATAAAATCGAGTGAAAACTTGCCCCTACTCACTAACAAGCCTTATGTACCTGAAGTTACTTCTCTGGCCTTAATCATTGAAAGTATGAAATGTGCGGTTATACCCGAGCAAAGCCCCTCTTAACATGTTATAAAAAAGTTGATTTAATTAAAAATAAATTTGTTCTTGTATTTGTAATTTAAGCAAATTGAACTAATCAAATTCACAACAATTATTGTGAACAAATTAATCCTAGACTTGTTTGCAGCCAAAGGATTTTATTAACAGACGGACCAGTTTCACTGTGGGCAAATGTATTTAAATTACGAAATAAAAATGCTAAGCTGTTTCTTTTTACTTAATTTTTTCTTTTTATTTACTTTATTTATTCACCTTATTTTTGCTGCACACTCAGTGTAACTGCAATGCATATGAGAGCGTATGCACTTTTCTATAATGCGCAAGCGCACAAATGAGCACAACACGCTCCAAGTGTGTTGTTGTTGTGGCAAATTTCAATACAATTTCGTCATTCGATTTTATTAATATTTATTTTCATCATTTTCTTACCGTATAATATATATATAATAATATATTATATGCATATACATATATACTATACATATATGTGTGTATGTATAGGTGATAAATTTCAAATTTCATTTCAATTAAAAATTTTGGAATTTTATGCTTTTCCGCTCACACTGTTGCGCGCTACGCTCGCCACTGCGCCTACGACTTGACTGCGTCTACCAAACATTTTACCGTTAAACGCGCGCTCTTTAATAGTTTACATTCGTTTAAATATGTATATATATATATATATATGTTATATATATGTATGTATGTTTTCAATATATATATATATATAGTTGTATATTATGTTTACTTATAAAAAATGGTATTTCATAGATCAATAATATTAGTTAATAATTTCGCTTGTTGCACACGAACGACAAGCCACACCCATCAGGGGGGCTGAACTTAGGCTTATTTTGCGTACTATTTATAATTAAATTAGGTGCGAACGTAAAGCGTGGCGCGCATGCGCACTGAAGACACACAAGAGCATAAGCATAAATAACCGTTACTTCCTGACGTACAAAAAAATCATAACTTAAATGCTAATTAAACTTAATTACATACATACTTAAACGTTTTATAGTACAAATTATGGTAAATTATACACTCTCTTTACTTTCTTTACTTTTTACAGTTATACACTTGCGTTCATTTGTAGTTTTGTAGTGGAAACTTGTGGCGCGGGTTTGGGGCTGCTTATGTATGTATGTATATAAATTACAGATGTGGTGGAGACATTTTCAAGTGTATTTTTGCAGGTGTTTCTTATTAGGTCTGACTTATGTACTTATATGTTTATAGTTATATAATTATTTACTGTTATTTCATTCATTTAACTGCGCTGCTGATTTATCTAACTGTTCTATATTTGTTTGCTAGTTACTTTCCGCTAAATTAGTGTACAAATTACATAGGGTTTAACAGAGAATTTAAGCGCTTTCCGATTAACATAGCAGAGCATAGTAATAATAATACATACAAACATAACTTGCTTTGCTTTTGAGCTAGTGCTTATGCTAGCGCTTTGTTGTTGTTAGTTTTGTTATGTTTTCGCTTTGTTTCATATATATTTCACAACATATTTTTTGCTTTGTTTAAACTAAACTCACTTACAGTTAGTTACAAATGCTTATATACTCGCATATATGTACATATGCATACATATACATTTATATTAATATAATTACGAAAAATAAGGCGCAAATTAGAAGCTAACTTATGTCACTAATAATAAATGATTATTACATATTTACTTATTTAGCTTTAAAGGAAACTGTACAAAAGCTCGCTAAAGAGATATAACGGAAATCATCAACGAGAAATTATTAAGTTAGAAATTAAAAATTAAAGCAAAGAAAATATGAGAAACTAATGCTGCATTTTATACTATCAAATTAAATAGAAAAGAATCCTAATAACCAAAACAAATTATAATTAGAAGTTAAAAAAAAATATAATTAAAAGTTAAAAAAAATTATAAAAATTAACAAAATTTATAATAATTAAAAAAAAAAACATTAATGACATTTAAAAATAATATTAAATAAAATATTGTTTTATTTTATCAAAATATTTTATTCAAAATATAAAAATATTTAATAAATTATAAAAAAATAAGACAATTAAAATCAAAATAATTTAATTAAAAAAATAAAAATTACAATTTTAATTAAATTAAAAATTGAAAAATTAAAAAAATATTTAAAAAAAAATTGTAAACGAAACCATTTCGATTCAAAAATATAAAAAAAAATTAAAATTTAATAAATTAAAAAAAAATAAAACAATTAAAATTAATCAAAATAATTGAAAACCAAAAATTATAAAAAAATTACAATTTTAATTAAGAAATAAAAGTAAAAAATAAAAAATGTTAAAATAAAGATTAATACAATTAATTAATTAGGTAAAAAATTTAATTAAAATAAGTGAATTGAAAAATTTAATTTAAAAAAAAAATGAAAAATTATATACATTATAGATACATATTTAAAAAAAAATTAAGCAAAACCATTTTGATTAAAAAATATTTTAAAAATGTAATCAAAAATTTTTAATTAATAAGATTAAAATAAAATAATTAAAAATGTTTAATCAAAAACATTTTAGTTAAAAATATGAAAAAATAATAATTAAGAAAATTAAAGTTAATCAAAATAATTGAATATCAAATCATAAAAAATTACAATTTTAATAAAAAAAATGCATTACAATAGATTAATTAAAAAAAACAAAAATTTTAATTAAAAAGTGAAAATTATTTTAAAAAAATTAAATACAATTAATTAATAAATTAAAAAATTTAATTTTTTATTAAAAAAAAGTTAACTAAGAAATAAAAATATTTTTAAGAAATGTTCAATCAAAAATATGTTGATTAACAAATAATTAAAAATTAAAAATAATCAAAAAACAATGTATTAAAATAATTGAAAATCCAAATTTATAAAAAATAACAATTTTATTTAACAAAATGCAAACAAAAATTAAATAAAGTGTTTAATCAAATTTATTTTAATGAAAAAATATTAATTAAGAAATTTAATATTAATTTAATTATTTGAAAACCAAAAATATAAAAATTGCGATTTTTATGAAAAAAGTTAAATACAATTAGCGAAAAAAAAAATTGAATTAAAAAATAAAAAAAATATATTTTGTTAAAAATATTTTGATTAAAAAATTAATCAAAAAATAAAAATTTATTAAAATAATAGAAAATCCAAAAATATAAAAAAAAATAATTTTAATTAATTAAAAAAAGTGAAATCTCTCATAAGTGCACACTGGCGCGACCCGGCTTTATGTCCGGTTAATGGACATAAAAACGTTAACACCAAATAATGATGGGGCCGGCCAATCAGCATCCCTGAAACTGAAACACTGAAAAAACTTTAAATGAAAAACCAGAAAAAAATTAATTAAAGTAATTGCAAATCAAAAAACTTAAATTAAAATTTTTCACTAAAATTAAAAAAACATAAAACATATAAAATACAAAAAAATTAAAAAAAACTATTTTATTAAGAAATAAAAAAAATCTTTTTATAAAAAAACATATTTTCTTACTAAAATAAAAAAAGAAAATTTTAAAAATTATTTTATTAAAAAATAAAATATTTTTATTCCAAATTAAAAAAAAATATTTTGTTAAAAAAAAATTTCTAAACAAAAAAAAAATTATATTTTATTAAAAATTAAAAAAAAAAAAAATTTTTTTAAAATTAAAAATAAATAAAAATGTTTTTATTCAAAATTAAAAAATATTTTATTAAAAAAAAATTTTTTACAAAACTAAAAAAAAAAAAAATTTTATTAAAAAAATTAAAAAAACTTTTTTCAAATTAAAAAATATATAAAATTTATATATTAAAAATAATATTTTTATTAGAAATTAAAAATCAATAATAAATAAAATTGAGCTAAAAATCAATTAGCAAAAAAATTTAGAATAAAAAATTATATTTTTTTCCGGTTTCCCTGCATTTTTCTTAGCACGGTGGAGGCAGCGTATAATTAAATTTCAGCATTTCAATATTTTAATAGAATTAATTAGTATGTTCATTTTACGTTTTTATTATTATTTTACTTGCCATTGGTTTAGTTTATGATGTGTAAGAGTATGTATGAAGTGATGCATTTTATATATTTATTTTTTTCAAATAATTCAATGCTTTTTTACGGCATATTTGCATTATTTATAATAAATTGATAGTGTTTTGTATGATTGTGTTGCTGGTGCTTAGTAGAGGTTGCGCTTTATAGTTTTAAATATTTTGCATTTGATTTAAGTTATTTATTTTTTATTGTAATACATATTTTTTTGTATTTGCTTGCTTAGAGAGAGATCTGTTAGTGAGTTTTTGACAATAATTTACAATTAAATTTTAAATTTTTTTAATTTGCTGCGTGAAAGCGTGCAATTTCTTACATATTTTGATATAATTAATATGTATGTATGTATATAATAACAGTTGTGGCTGTGACTGTGGTGGCGAAAAATGAAAAAATGCATTAAAATAAAAATACAATTTCATATTATCTACGCAAACGCATTTACAAAACACTGCCTAGTAGAGCGGCATATCCCCCTTTAAGTCAACCATTTGCCCCGCTGACCCCCCCTAACAAATCTTTTTTCTTTGTTTATGTTTTCTTTGCAGTTTTGCACATTTCTGCAATTTTTTTTTATATATTTTTTTCATTTATACAATTACAATAGAGTTGTATCACTGTCTGTAATAATTTCTTTCTCACAGCATTTTAAATTAGTTTTAATTATTTTTCTATATAAACATTACGAAAAATTTAAAATGAAAAAAATTATGAATAATAATCGTACATAATGAAAAGCAATTCACAATACTTGGTTATCAGTTATTTCGCGCTTAAGTTACGCCCTCTCTCTCTCTCTCTTTCGCTATCGCTCACTTGCGCTCAAAGTCAGCAAATCGAATTTGGTCATTTTGGAATCGAAACGTTTTGGGACACATACACATTTACATAGTTTGCTAGACAACACTGCTGTGTTGTTGCTCGAAATAGTCAATAGTCGGTGTGCTGCTTGTGGAACTGCTCGGCTCGGCGCCGTCGACAGCTTTGTTGCTTTTATAAATGAATGCCATGCTCTCAACCAAATGTATGTATGGACTATGATTGTTTGATTGTTGTTGGAGCATGTGGAAGTTCGGTTAGTAAGTCACTTTTTTACACAGAGCATATTTATACATTAGAAACAGCAAATCAGAACTCGCCAATAATTCAAGGAGTGGAAATTTTCAAAAAATAAAAATCAAAAATGAAAAACACAAAACTAAAAGTGCCAAATTTCAACATAAAGTAATAACAAACTAACTAAATCAACTCTTTTCGTACTTAAATTAAGGCAAATTAATTAAGTATTAATAATTAATTAAAAAAAAGTTGATCTTTAAACAATTATATAAACGACTTATGCATACAGTGTACATTCAATATAACTAGTCGGCACAAATCCCTCATCCCAGCCGTTCGCCGCGTTGGCACGGCGCACGCGCGTCCAACCGTCGCCCTGATCGATCTCAATGACTTGCAGTTCTTCGCCCTCAATCATCGGTATGCTGCCTTCGCTGGTCGCTAAGGGCAGCAAATATAGAAACAAATTAATAAAAATTGCAAGCTACATAGTTATTTATAACGGTGCTCACCTTCGAAGGGGTAGAGCGCTCGACACGTGCCCAGTGGCTGCAGCACCTCGATCTCCGCTCCATCGTAGTCGTCCTCGCCGATGGCGTTCTCGTTCGCACTACCCTGTCCTGAACCCGGCAGTGAGGTGTGCGACGTACCCAAACCGCTTTCGGGACTAGCCGAACTGCTGATTTTGTAGCCGCGCATGCAAAAGAGGAAATTTGTGTAGCAATTCGTATGATTGGTAATGGTGTATTGGTTTTGATTTGACGCAGCAAACAAGCGAACAATGAAGTGCCAAAAAATGAAATGAAATAAAAGAGAACACAACGAAACGAATATTTCGTTTGCAATTTAAAACGAATGCTTATGGTTAAACTTAGTTACTAATTTGATAATGTTTTTGAATTTTCGAATTTTAGAAAATGTGGCAAATCGGGTTATTTTGAGCACAAAAATTTAATAAAATGATATGAATAATTACACGAGTGAAAAATTGATGGAGAAATGCTGTTACAACATATATTGACATATAAAATAATGTGGAGGGGAAGGTCATTGACAAAATATACTGTGGGCAAAAAATAGAAAGACTTTTTAATTTAAATTTTGCTCATAATATATAAGTATAGAGTATAAGTGATAACAATTACAGGAAGTTATGAAGGAAAGTGACTTAGAAATATTTTTGCTTATATCTCAAGAAACTAATAATGAAATAATGAGCAAGTATATACGAAATATATATATACATATGTGTATTAATTTATGATTTTATTTTTAATTTTTAGCATGGTTTTTACAGTACCGATTTGGCTTAATTTTAGTTGTTGTTGTAAAGGCAAGAATCCCAGTTTTGTTAATCAGATTTCTTCTCATTTCTCAAATCATAAAATCGGGGTACAAAATCAAGAAAAATTACAAAAATATTACCGGAAGCCGAGTTATGAGTTTTTTAATTAAATAAATTTTGGTTTAAACAGTATATTTACAGTTTTAATTCTAATTTTGCTAAATTGTAAATTTTTAGTCCAAAATTTTGGGATATACATATGTACATACATATGTAAATGCAAATCAGAATCAAAATTTTAATTTAATTTGAAATTTGAAAATTTAAATTATATTTTATTTATTTAATTTGAAATTTTTTTGGTAATAATTTGAAAATTAAAAATAATTTGTAATTTTAATTAATTTAATAATTAGAAAATTAAATTTTTAATAATTGGAAAGTTAGAAAATAATTTGGAAATAAAAATTTTATTTTAATTAAAAATTTAATTAGAATTAAATTTAAAATTAATTTAATTTGAAAATTTTTTGGTAATAATTTGAAAATTAAAAAATAATTTGAAATTTAATTAATTTTAATAATTTGAAAATTAAATTTTTAATAATTGGAAAATTAGAAAATAATCTGGAAATCAAAATTTAGATTTAATTAAAAATTTAACTATAATTAAAAATTTAATTTCAACACATTCATTTGTAATAATTGGAAAAGTAGAAAATAATCTGGAAATCAAAATTTAAAATTAATTTAATTTGAAAATTTTTTGGTAATAATTTGAAAATTAAAAAATAATTTGAAATTTTAATTAATTTTAATAATTTGAAAATTAAATTTTTAATAATTGGAAAATTAGAAAATAATCTGGAAATCAAAATTTAGATTTAATTAAAAATTTAACTATAATTAAAAATTTAATTTATAATTAAAAATTTAATTTAATTTGAAAATTTGTTGGTAGAAATTTGAAAATAAAAAAATAATTTGAAATTTTAATTAATTTAAATAATTTGAAAATTTAATTTTTAATCCAAAATTACAATTGATAAAGTGCAAATAGTATGAAAGCCCAAGTTTCTCGAGCACTGCTCTAGAGTATTGAATGTGTTGATTTTCTGCGAACTCTAGTTCAGATTAGTAGAGCACGAAGTATGCACTAGTAAAAAATGTTAATTCAAAATCAATTTTATTTTTTAATTATAAACATGAATAAAAAATCTTTTTATTTTCCTATAGGGTCTTTGGTATTAACATTTTTTCCACTCCAGTATTTGGGAATTTATTTTCAGCTTTTCTATTGGCTATTTGGCATGATAAATTTTTGAGAATTATTATTTTTTAATTAATATTTTCTGGATTACAAAACAAAAACAAATATTTTAGGCGTTACTTTAATTATTTTTTTATACATTTTTTAATACATTACGTGCAACCCTGTCCTTTTAAATTGTTTACACGAAAATTAATCTAAATAAAGCGTTTCAATGGATTGCTTCCAAAGAAATTGGGGCCCATTTAGTTAGTATAACCGGAACTCATACTAGATTGTGTGCCATTTTGACTTTGGGCACAAATACTCTAAAAACCGGGTATACATAGAAGTTTCACGATGTGTGTAGAATTCAATGCTAATACAACAACAACAGTGCATAGTTTTAATATTTAGTGGGAAAATATAGGCAACAACCAAAATCTGGACAACAATTATGATTAAAATAAATTTAGAAAAAATATATAAAATGTTAGTCAATACGATAAAAAAAACGCGCATTTGGCGGGGGATATCTGTGCGCGTAGCAATAAATACAAAACATTGAAATGAGGATGGGCAAAGAAAGTTGTGAAAACGAATGAAAACAATAAACAAAGGGTATGAAACGGTTAATTAAATTAGCATGGATGAAGTGAATTGGCAAATGATCTAAAGCTAATTTTTTTTTCTTCAACATAGACTTATGAGTGTACCCGTTATTGTTATTATTATGCCCATTTTGTATTTGCGCCACATTATCCTCAGAACCTGACCTGCTTAAGCTGCCACCGTCATCGGCATGATCGTCGCCATCATCGTTGTGATCTTCGGCACTGCCATTGGAATGTCTGCAAAGCAAGTTACATATTTATATAAATATATATATGTAAGTACTAGAGAGAGATAGAAAATTTTTTGGCACTCACCTCGATGTTCGGTGTCCATTCTGCATGAGTATGCGACTCGCTTGCGGACTATTACTGGCCAGCGGCATTTGATTCGCACTCTCCAAATAGCCTTGGAACTTCTTCAAATCCATGCGTAACTTTTCCATTTTGTGCTCGGACTCATTCAGCTGTCCTTCGACTGTCATCGGATTGCCCAACGATGAGTTCGACTCATAGACCATCTTCATTTTCATGAGACCATCACGTGTGGCCACCTCTTGATTGAGTTTATGCTGCAGTTCGGCAATTTTAGCTTGTAGCTTCTTGCGCCGTTGACTCGGTGGTAAATCGCTGAAATCTTCCTTTTGGCCGTCCGCCGTTAGGGAGTTCTGTGTGCGGAGGAAATAAGGTGAACGGTAAAGAAAAATTACATAGGGTTGATAAAATGGTGGGCAATGCGTACATACAGACATACTATAGCTATTTCAGCCACATAACGAGGTGATAAGTGCGTAAGTGGCGTTTTAATAGGTACAATATATATATATATATGTATAACTGGTGTTTTTGAACAGAAAAAGCATGAGAAAAATACGAACGAACACTAAACAATGGTGTACAAACGAAACGAGACAAATAAATAAAAACGGGTCTTCTCTTGGACATCATTCGGTGGTGTTGGTTATGATGTTGGTATGAGGTGGTCATTGGTTTTTGGTTTAATAAATAAAAACAATGTGAAATTATTTCAAGAAAAAACGTTTTAAGAAAAAAATTTCGATTTTTTTCGCAAAATTGTTTTTTCCAACATTATTTCTCTCTAATTAAAAAAAAAACAAAAACACATCAAAAGCATATTTTCATAAAAACAATTCAAACGCTTTTTCTATAAAGAGAAAGAAAGCTCAAAAATTCTGTCTCCAGAAGTTAATATACATACATATGTATGTACATACATACATAAAAATAAATTATAAAATTGAAAAAAAAAAATATTTAAAGAACATTTTCTTCAAAATCATTTTTATACTGTAAAATATATTTTATATTTTTTACGAATTTTGAAAAAAATGTTCACCTATTTTTGTTATCAATTTTATTTCTCTACTATATAACTACCGAAACAAAAAAAAAAAAAATAGAAAAAATAAGTTACAACCATTTCTCTCAACATAAAACAATTTTAAAATTATTTTGAGATACAAATAACATTGTATAAATACTGGTAAATATAAAAATTGTCTTTACTTTGAAATTTTTTTATGCTATAATTGTTTCAATACAATTTATGTTTTTGAATTTTCAATATTTAAAAATTTTAAAAAAATAACTAAAAACCATTTCTCTAAAAATAAAAAAAATAAATACATAAACCCTTTTCAGAAGTTAATATATATAAATAAATTATGAAAAAAATTAATCATTAAAAAAACCAAATTATAAAAAAAACTTAAATTAGAACAATGTTTTGTTCAAAACAATTTTTTTTACTCTGAAATCAAAAAAAAAATTACTACAATTTTTACTCTAAATTCTTTTTTCTATAAAGAAAAATTTAATATAAAAAATATTTAAAAAAATATTTAAAAAAAATATTTAAAAAAACGAATACAAAAAACAAAAATAATTATAAAAAACGCTTTTTTCACAAAAAATTTTATTCTGAAATTAAAATTTTTACTCTGAAATTAAAATTTTTTAACATATATTTTTTTTATTTCTTAAGAATTTAATACACATATGTATGTATGTAAATAAATTATAAAAAAAAGAAAGTAAACATAAAAAAACTGATACAAAAAATAAATTAATTATACAAAAAAATTAAAAAAGACTAAATTTGCACAATGTGTTCTTCACACATATTTTTACTCTGAAATTAACAAAAATTATTCTAAAAATTTTGCTCTAAATTTTTTTCAATAATTTTCTTTTTGTTTCATTTTAACTAAAAAAAATTTTTTTTTTTTTCAAAAATATTTCAAAATATTTCTCTAAAAATAAAAAAACAACAAAAAAATTCCAGAAGTTAGTAAAAAAAACTTATAAAGAAAAAAAAATAATATAGAAAAAATTTTTTCTTTACTCAAAAAATTTTCTTTAAATATTTTTTCCAACAAAATATTATTTATTCAGAAATTATTTATAAATAATTTGTTTCAGATTTGTTTTCAAAAATAAAAATTTTTGCTTAAACACATACAAACATTATTAAAAAAATTACACCTACAGATAATGTATGAGATTGTAAATAAATAATGAAAAAAAAACAAATTATAGCAAAAATAAAAATTATTAAAAACTTAAGTTTGAACAATGTTTCCTTCAAAAAAACATTTGAACTCTGAAATTAAAAAAATCTAAATATTATTTTTTTTTTATTTTTATTCATTTTTTTTTTTGCTGCAGATTTGTTTAATTTTTTTTTTTAATTGTCTATAACTCAAAAATAATTTTTTTGAAAAAAAAAATCTCAAAACCATTTCTCTAAAAGTCAACAAACAACTAAAGCATTCCATTCTAGAAGTTAATATAAAAATTTATATTGAACAAAATAAATTTGAAAAAAAAGCGTTCTATTTTATCAAAAAATTTTCTTTAAAAT
This sequence comes from Bactrocera tryoni, assembly GCF_016617805.1. Classification (NCBI taxonomy): domain Eukaryota; kingdom Metazoa; phylum Arthropoda; class Insecta; order Diptera; family Tephritidae; genus Bactrocera; species Bactrocera tryoni. The sequence goes on from NC_052503.1 coordinate 48,246,053, forward strand.
TCGTTTTTCTCTAAATAATTTTTTCAACAAAAATGTATTTATTCAGTAATTTTTTTTACTCAAAAAGTTTTGCTTCTAAGTTATTTTTCAAAAAAGATTTTTTGACTAAAAATTATTTTAAAAACAAATTGCGCCTACAGCTATGCTCAAAAAAATTTTGAATTAAAATATATAAAAAAATATGTGCTTTTTTTCTAGAAATAGTGTTAAGAATGCGTGCGTGAGTCTATAATTCGTATATAAAGCGTTTTGCAAAGAAAAATGGAAAATAAAACGCAAATTGGAAGAAATGGGTGTAAAAGAATAGTGAAAAGCCTGAAAAAATAAGTTTTTCTTTTCGGCCTTGTTAAACTTCGTGCTTTTTAGTGACAGTGTAAGTTTAGATGTGTGTGTGTGTGTGTTAGGTGTTGAAAAGTGTTAAGTGTGGTTTAATAAAATTACAACAAACGTGATTGTGGCATTAAGAGCAGAAACAGTTACTTAGTTGTTATTAAAGATTTTAGTTTTTTGTTAAAATTATTTCTATTTTTTTTGCAAAAATTAGTTCTTATTAATAAATTGCAACACGCTTAAGAGTAGTAGTGGTAGTGAAGTATTATTGCTAAGTATTTAGTTAATTAGAGTACAAATAGTGGCAGTAGTTAGAAAAAGCAGCGTAAAATCATTCATACCTTCATGGTGATACAGGCTTCATAAATCTTCTGTGGCTATTGACAGATAATTTTTTGAAATTGTATCACATTGTTATGCATATATTTGGTTTTTGTTACATTTGTTTAATATTTTCGGTTGTTTCGGTTTCGAATTTTTTGTTTTTGTTTTTCAAACAAATTTTCAATAATTTTCGTAAGCGTACGTTGTGTGTGTGGCGGTGGTGGTTTCGATACGCAATGTGGTGTTATGGTGGTTATTTTTTGTTGTAGTTGTTGTTGTTTGTAGTGTATGTTGTTGTAGTTGATACAAAAGTGAGTGTAAATTCAAAAATTTGTGTTTAGTAAAAAGTAAGAAAATATTAATTTTGGTTTTGCATAGTAAAAAAGTTGTTTTTTTTTGTTTTTGTTGCATACATAGTTGTACAGACATATAAACGTTTTGCAAGAAACATTTTGACAAAAATAAAATAAAGCCGCATTCATGGAAGAAGACAACAGTGTCAAAATAATACAAGTGTGTTGAAGAAGAGAGAGGGGAAAGAAAAAATATAACGGTAGATATTATATTGCAATATATTGTTTATAGCTTATTTAATTGTTATAAATTGATTGCGATTTAGATTAACTAGGCCTGTACTGAAAACTGTATCATAGGTTTAGAAGGTGATATTTGCTTTATCATTAATACTAAGGACTCGTAATTGAAGAAAACATATACCTTAATTACTATTTGAACTGACTTTTATCAATTTTTAATTGGTTGAAATCAAATTGCAACTAGTACTGATACAACCAGAAACAAACTAGTACCTGCAGGACCAGTTGGGATTATAATTTATTTTTTTTTTTTGTACGCCATAATTTTCTTTTTTAATTTTGGTTGAAATGCCTGATATTAAATTGTAACTAGTACTGATTGAACCATAAGCAAACTAGTTACTGCAGGACCAGTTGAAATTATAATTTTGTAAACTTATATTTCTACGTTGTCACCATATTTTTTTTTTTTAATAATTTTTGGTTGAAATAAATTGCAATCAGTACTGCTAAATAAACTAGTTACTTTAGGTCCAGTTGGAATTATAATTTTGTAAATTTATTTCTTACTTTGTCGCCATAATTTTTTTCATTAAAACAAGAGACATGAAAAAACGCTACCTACGGTTGCACCGAAGATAAAATACCATACACAAGTCTAACATTTCTTACAGGAACTTGATTTTGATCGATCAATTTGTATGGCAGCTATATGTTATAGTGGTCCGATCTGAACAGTTTCTTCGGAAACTGTAGCACTGCCTTGGAAAATACTCCATGCCAGATATCTCGTCAAATACAAAAGTTTTCCATACAAGGCCTGGATTTTGGTGGATCAGTTTGGATGGCAGTCATGTGTTATAGTAGTTGGTTCGAATTCTTGGAGAGCAAAGCACGTGTGCAAAGTTTCAGATCGATAGATCGATAACTCAAAAACTGAGGCACTAGTACGAGCATATACAGACAGACGGACATAGCTAAATCAACTCAGCTCAGCACGGCACCCTATATATTTTATAGGGTCTCCAAAGATTCTTTCGGAGACAACAAACTTCGTGGCAAACTTAATGTATCAAGAATAAATAAGAAATAGAATTTATGCATTGAAAAGTAAGGCAAACTTATTTGGTATTTTATAAAATTTATAAAATATTTTGTGAGGTTATAAACAATTGTTTTCTCTGGATTTAAGAAAAACTATAAAAACGTAATAATAATCATATTAAAAAGCCAATTCTAGTCTAATTGCAAAGCTTTAAGCTCTAAAACAGCCAATTATATAATAGATCAAAGCCTCTGAAATATCTTAATTTCTAAAACATAGTCGTTCATAACATTATATTATAAAATACAATTCCAATATATTTTTTTATAAAACAGTCTTACAAATTTCAGTTACAGCACTTAACTTAAACAAAAACAACAACAAACAGTAAAAAAAACAGCAAACAGTTTAAAAAACAACACGTAAATAATAAAAAAGCGCCGTCCAACCAAGAAACAACAAATTATTACAAACAAAAAACATTAAATGAAGGAAGTGTTTTGAAATTTGTTCATGAGTATGGGAATAAGGACGATTTTTGACAGTTGCAACATTGCAAAGTTAGGCGAAATGACAATCTGCACAGAAAGTAAGCTTAGCACGATATGTTGTCGATTTTAATTGTGAATCAACTTATTTAATATCCATTAAATTATTTATTTATTTGAAAATCAAAAAAAAAATTATAAATTTAAAAAAACCAAAAAAAAATTAAAAAAATTATTAAAAAAAAATTAAAAAATAAATTAAAATAAATAAAAAAAATTATAAATTAAAAGATAATTAAAAAAAAAATTTTAAAAAAATTTAAATAAAAATTAAAAAAAAATTATCAAAAAAAAATAATAAATTCAAAAAAAATTTAAAAACAAATTTTTGATGAAAATAAAAATAATAATAATGTTTTCAAAAAAATATTATAAAAAAAATTGTTGGAAAAAATAATTAAAAATGTAATTTTTTTAATTTTTTGACTGAAAAAATTTATTTTTTTAACAAAAAATCTATTTCCACAACAGATCGAGCTCAACATTTTCAAATTGCAGCTTTGTTTAGTGACAAGTACAAGACTACATTAAACACGTACGCACACATTATGAACGCACTGTACCTACGCACATCGGGTACTTACATTCATTCGTATTCGCAACGCAAATCGTACGAGAACACACATTTATGATTTGTCCAATAAATTTGCAAGTTAGACGCAAGTTTTCAGTTGCGTTATTTGTTGTTGTAGTGTACATATGAAAATTCGCGAAAGTATACCCAGTAATCCAATAGGTAATCAACACAAAAAAGGAAGAAATAGAGACATAAATACATTATGAGATACATAAGTAATGGGAAAGCATAACAACCAAAGCGTTGAGAAACCAAAAATATGTGAAAGCAAAAAGAAAAGAAAAAAGAAGAAGAAAAGTCAGGTGCATAAAGTATTAATAAAAGTACAATACCATAAGTGGAAATATGAAAAGGAGTGAGTTTAAGCGTCTTTACAAAAAACTAATGATAAATGGGATAAAAACAAGAAAAACATAAAAAGAGTTACCAAAAGCGGGTGGAAATAAATGAACTGAGAGAAATGTAGTTAAAAGGGAAATTATATTTTTTTGAAAAATTTTAATTTTTTTTTTCTGACTTTATAATATTATCCTCAAGGAAAAAAAAAATAGTAAGACCTTAGTTTTGGAAAATAAATGAACAAATGAGAGAACTATGGTTTGAGAAGTACTCGAAAGCTATTAAAGGAGAGATGAGGACGTTTTTAATATTGAGCAGCGTTATCAGCTTTCTTAAAGTTTAGGTGGGGGAACAGTCCTATGTATATACCCCGAGTATAAAACTGACTAATAGACGGCTAAAATAAGAAAAACGTGCAACCGAAGTTACAATTTCCCTTCAAAAATACAAAAAATTCCTTACAAGAACTTGATTTTAATTTGTATCGGCCAGTTTAATGGCAAATTTGGTAAAGATATGTCGTCAAACGAAAAAGTTGTTCATACAAGTAATAGATTCCGATCGTTCAGTTTGTACGGCAGCTTTATGCTATAGTGGTTCTATCTTAAGGATTTCTTCGGAGATTACATCATTCCCTTAGACAATAACAAATGCCAAATTTTGTGTAGATATCTTCTCTTCAAATGAAAAAGTTGTTCATACAAGTACTTGATTCTGATCATTCAATTCGTATGACAACTATATGCTATAGCTATCTGATCTAGCGAATTTCTTCGTGGAATGTGTCATGGCCTTAGTCAATAACCCATGGCAAATTTTGTGGAGACATCTCCTCAAATAAAATAGTTGTCCATGCAAGTAATAGATTTTGATCAATAAGTTTGTATGGCAGCTATATGCTATAGTGGTCCGATATCGGCCATCTCGACAAATGAGAAGTTTCTCGGTGAGAAAAAAGAGGGTGCAAAATTTCAGCTCGATATTTCAAAACTATATACAGACAGACGATATTTATGTATCAATTTTAAGGGGTCTCTGTCGTTTTCGTGTGAGTTTCAAACATCGTTGCAGGTTTTATATGGTTACTAGGCTAGGGTATAATTAAAACTACCAAATAAAATGTCTTATATCAACTTTATAACTAATTACTAGAGAACAAGTAGATACTCGTTTTGGTTCAAAATGCGAATCTCTCATAGACGAAATCTTCGAGGCATATTTAGGATATTTAATGCAGAGTTCCTCATACTCAGAATTTCATATAATATACAATATATGTATGTAGGCCAACTTTATGTGAGCCATTTATTTAAACGAAATTTTAAAACAAAAAAAAAACATTCAAAAATGAAAACAAGACAATTATAGGACAAAATTCAACAAAAAAAACAGGACAAAATAAACATTGGTCTAAATATAAGAAATTATATACATATACTCAACCTACAATGACTTAGATATCAGCACAAAAAAAAAGCTACCTTCCACAAACCTTCGAACCTCCCTAATAATAAACTAACGCTATATGCGAGGCATGTCTTTGCAAGAAATTTGCTACGCCAATTGATTTCGATTAAAATTAGTCAAACGCTGAACACATTCTAAACATTCAGATTGGAAAAGTGTTCCGAAAAGGAGTAATGTGTGTATACAACGCCGCACACTTACCTTATTGCTACCGAAGAAGCTGAAGATCGCTGTGCGCTTCTTAACGCCTTTACTAATGGTGCCCTTGACGGTGAAATGGTTTGAAAGCACACGGGAATCTAGCGGTGAATCGGGATTCTGTTTCGACAAATCATCGAAAGGTATGTCGGTTGGTGGTGTGAAGCCCGATTGATATCTGAAAGCGTAAAAAAAAAGAATTTAGATAACCATTTCTACGATAGACACTTATTTTTAAGGGCAACAGCAAAGCAACCTTTCTATGACTTTGAAGGAGTCTTCCTTTTCGTTTATTGACTCGCCCGCTTTGACAATGCCCTCCATACACCGTGCAATGATGGGCGCCACCGCTGATTCGACCTCTGCTGTGCCAATGATGAATTCACGTATGCCGCCTGTGCGCTTCTCATCCAGCTCCTGTAGGCGATTGAAGACCTGTGCAGCATAAATAAGTTTTTAGGTTATATTTTTTTCATGAAAATGCTTTAACGATTTAACGACATACCGTTGGCAATGCGACACCGTAGTGCTGCCTTTGTAAATTGTTTGTCTTCTGCAGTTGATTGGCATATTCGTTTTTCGCATCGTCCGATTGTTGTATTTTCGCTGTCATTATATTCTTATAGCGTTCCACTTCGGCTCGACTCAAATTCAGATCCATATCGGCTTTCTTGTGATTCTCCACAGCTTTTTCCGACTCGCGGAAAGCCTTCTCGTAGTTGCGTTTGGCACGATCGAGTGCGCCCAACTGTGCGGTGAGTGTCTGTTGTAGGGATGTGCCTTCATTGAGACATCGCTGTGAATGCATAAGTTTGAAAATTATATTCCTTTATTCAAAATATTATTTTTCGTAGCATAACGCTTACCTTTCGTTCATCTCGTAACGCTTTAGAGAGCACTTGAATGCCTTGCACGATGCGTTGCTCCAGTGATTCGGCGACTACTTCGCGCTGGCCCGCTAAGTCGTTGATTTCTTTCAGCACATTGCGAAAAGCTTGGCAGGATGAAAATCTGTTGGAAAAAAAAAATTAAAATTATAAATTAAATTCATAAATATAAAGAAAATCGATATAAAAATTAAGTTATGAAAATATATAATTTGGTGTTAAAGGTTACTAAGTGGGCTTTAAAATTTCAAAACATAAAATCATTATTTTTATTTTATTTTTATAGTTGATTCATTATTTTTATTTTATTTTTTTCTTGAAATGCTATGGTATGCCTATAATATTTTCCGAGTTTTAAGGGGGTAGTAAGGTATTTTTATTTTTTTTTTTTATATTAATGTACAATTAAGATGAAAAAGGTAAAAAATCATTAAAAAAATAAAAAACTCGGCAGCGTTACCTCAGGATACTTATCAACTAATCAAATCAATTTGGTTTTTTAATTTCAGATGATCCAGTCATGAGTTATGCGGTTCACCGAAATCAATTTTTGTTTGGAAGGTCTGCGAAGATTCTCTGTCACCGGCTCATTTTTTAATATTTTTCTATGAAACTTTCACAGAATATTCTTTAAATATCATATAATTATACAAATAAATATTGATTGTATCTTTAAAAAAAATTATTGAAAATATGTTTTTTTTTTCGCTCGAATTAACCTTACCACCCCCTTAAGGCAATCGCAGGAGATAGAATTTCAAACAAGACCGGTCGGCTACTTCAATATTTGATCATGTTTTCCCGAAGCATCGCTTCAAAGTCGGTGGTCACAATTTCTCAGAAACTATTGAGGCGATCTTATTGAAATGTTTCACAGTCCTTCTAAGTGACCTCATGATTTTTCTAATTTTTTCGGTTTTAGATGAATAATTCGTCATTTTAGGGTCGTAATAATCGCCCACCTGTGCTCGCTATTCGTCGAATTGTTAAACATTTCGAGCGTTCTCAAGAATTGGGACTGTCTCAAACAGCAAACTGACGGATTTTGAGAGAGGATGTGGGCTTGCATCCGTATAGCCATTGGACTACTGTAAACGTCGTGAATTTGCCTTGGCATCTTGCATCTGCTCCCTGAGTGGTGCGGTAAATAAACAAAACTGTTGATTCTGGTGCGAAGAAAATCCACAAATAATTCATGAACAATGATTGCATTCACCTAAAATGACAGTTTGGTGTGGTTTTTGGTTCATAGTACTTTTTTCGAAATGAAGCTGGTGACACTGGTCACTGTCAATGGAGAGCAATATAGATGGATGATAACCGCTTTTTACGGGCCGCAATTAGAAGAAGTTAATCTTGAGAATATCTGGTTCCAACAAGAAGGGAACACAATATGTGCAACAACCGAATTATTGCGAGAAAAGTTTGAAGATCGATTTTTTCAAGAAATTGTGACATTGGATGACCTCCAGGAAGTTGTGATTTAACACCATTAGATAACTGCTTGTGGAGTAATTTGATGTTATTGGTTTTTAGCAATAAATCAGACTTAAAGCTTTAAAAGTCAATACATGAATAGCAGATTTAGTGATAAAAGTACTCGAAAATTGGGTTTATCGAATTCGTTCCTGCAAAGTTGTTGCGGCCATTTGAACCGATTGTATTTCACATTAAAAGAAAAACTTTTGAATTTCCTTAACAATTAGTGTGTTTTTGTTTTTTTTTAATAAGTCTTATCACTCTTATTGGAAAACCCTGTACTAGTTCGACTGCCTTCAAATATTACTATTGCAATAACTTATGTCAAACTTTTGAAAAGCGCTGTATGCTGTTTGAGAAAATTTACTCGCTACTCGTCACTTATGCGCGCACATTATGCGTGTGTTGAGTATGCCATAAAAAGGCCAGAGAGTGTGGATAATGTTTTCAATTTTTACGGCTGGAAGCGCATGTCAGTGAGCAGCGAGAGTGTAAACAAAGAGCGCGAGAGCATTTATTGTGGAACGTAAGTTTGCACAACATCATTGCCACTGGCAATTTAAAAGGCAATCTTTAAATAAATACATATCTACATACAGTTGAACTCCACTAACTCGAATCACTATAATTCACAAAAAATAACTACAATTTAGCGAGACTTCGAGTTATGGAAGGAAATTTATATGAAATTTGACTTTTATTGGCAATTCAAGACTTCGAGTTATAGAGAACCTTCGAGTTATGGAACTGTATGTAATATGGAATATAATTTATTTATTCTTAGTAACGAAACAAATATAAAAGAAGCAAGAAAAAACATAAGACTTTGGTTGCACGGAAGCTAGAATATACATATCCATAATTAAATGAGTCTCCATTCAAGAACTTGATTAGGATTGATCAGTTTTTATGGTAGCTTTATGCCATAGTGGACCGATGTTAACAATTTCTGGACAAAATCTTGATAGCCTGGTGTCTTCTTTTTCGGTTTCTGGTGATTGGCTGTTCATCTTATCAACTTTTTAAGGATTAATGACACCGATTATGATATTTTAAGAATAAACAAGTTTGCTTTTTAACTAACTAACACAATTAAAATTAAGTTTTTAATTTTTAAATTAAAATTTTTAAATTAATTTTTATTGTAAAGGCCGAAGATTATTTATTTATGTTCCAAAATTATATGTCGTATGACAGAAGCAGAAAACAATTTTACTTAATTTTGGTTTAAAAATGTAATAAAGGGAAATAATGGGCATCTAAATTAATTTTGAAGCTATTTGAACTTGATTACAACAAAAATTTGTGGTATCACAAAAATTTTTAACATAGTGTTAAGTGGTTAAGAGTGTGTGTCCCAGCTTAGCAAAGTTTTCAGCTTTCAAAAATGCTCTATCCAATCCACGGTAGGCCGTCGGATCAGTTCATCTCCGATTAAGGCTCGAGGATGTGCTGATTCTGCTCGAACTATGATTTCTAAGAGATAGTTGCAACTATTCCTGCTCAGGCTGTGAAGACAAATATAAAGTTCTTATATTTTTGTGGTTTGTTCAGAATAGTGTTTAGTGTCAGGGGTGCGAGTCTTGGCTTAGCAAAGTTTTCGCCTTTCAAAAATGCTTTAACCAATCCGTTGTAGTGCGTCGGATCAGTTAACTTCAGCGCATAACATTTTAAAGATCCTTTTCTCGAAACCGTGTTTCTCAAATCGGGTGACTGAGAAACTCAGAGGCTAATACATGGCTCACTTGAATTTTTAATTTACAAGTTATCCCCTTTGTGAAAATCAATTGCAAAAATACAAACAATCGTTCTTTTCTAGCAAGTCTTATGTAGATTAAGATCAATTTTCAGATTCAAATAACAATCATCGCTCGACATTTTTCTTGAAATGTGATGACCTAGAGTCCAACAGGCGCCACTTTGTATCAAAATGTCAATTAATTATAGACTCAAAAACATGCTCAGTAATTTGTGGCGCCTATAGACTGACTTAGTCCGCCTTAAGACATCGTTTTTAAAGGGTTAAGAGAACAAAACATTAAATAACTCTATTTACATTAGAAATCTGAGATAAAAATATTAAAAGTGTGATTTTATATGATAGGTGTGTGTATTTTGCTTAGCGAAGTTTTCCATCTTGAAATATTTTTATTTCTGATGTCTTTTGAGGCTCAGCTCACAGTATTTACTTTGAAAAGCTTTACATTTGATAATACAATTTTTTTCAACATCACTGTCAAATAAGTCATTTGATAAATATACGAGGATTGCACCGCTATCTTAGGTCTATTCAGCCCTTATAATAGGGGAAAAAGGCATAAATATATATCTAAAGGCTCGTGCTGGCTTCTGCCGACTATCGCAGTGGTCGCAAGATATTATTTTTATATTTTCGATTTATAACGCTGCTTCTGCTATTTATTCACATAAAATTATATAAATAACTGTTGCACATCGTTCTTAAGCCTTTTCGCTCTACGTTTATACCCTGCATTTCCTAAACTAGAATCGATTACTACTCAAAATCATTTCTACACCACAGCAGTTTAAGGAAAAAATGTAATCAAATCACTCAAAAAGACGCTACAAATCATCGTGGTTGCCGCAACGTGCAAATTCCATGCAAATTATGTGCAATTTGTCACGCTTAAGCCGCTGGCAGAGAATGGCGCATTAAGTCAATCGAAATTGTGACAAGCCAACCATAAATGGAGGCACATGAAGAACGCCAAAGAATTGCATAAACATTACATAAATGTGCAGCAAAGCAACGAAGAAGCGTGCGTACACACACAAGTAAGATAGGAAAATGAAGGGAAGACGCCGGTGCGTATGAGCAACATGACGTCAGCGGCCTTTAAAAAAGCAATGAGTGTGAGGCATGGCGTTGGATGTGGCGCCAAGTGTACAGCAATGGCAAGTGCATATTGAAGAACACATAGCTGCATATGTAGGCACACACACACACACACATACATAGATAGATAGAAGTATGCTAACACATATGCAATTGAAGCAGCGAAACGGAACAAGTGAGTGAGTAGGCATTTTTAAAGCGTTTTGCATGCCAAAGCATTTAAGCAGCAGCATTTAAATGCCAACAACAACAAGATCAGCGACAAAAAATAATTAATTACACCTTCAATTTGATGTTTTACAAGCGAAAAAATGGATTAATTGCTGTCAAGTTTCGCAACTTTGACGAGCGTAATTTGGCTAAAAATACGAAAACAAACGCTTATGCGCATAAAATGCAGGCGCACATACAAATATATGCTGCGTATGTGTGTTTGCGTGATTTCTCACAATTTTAATGAAATTTTACAACCGCACAAAAGTGGAATGCTTCGAGTAGCGTACGCCCACACGCTCAAGCGGCTGGGCGGCTAATTGCGTCAAAGGCGAGCCACACGCACAAACAAGCGTGCGAATAAACAAATGTGCATATGTACATACCCATACATGAGCGTATGTGTATGTAAATGTATATTATGTATGTACACATATACAGTATCCGACAAAACTATGTATACCCCAGCACATTTTATATTGTTCTTTGAATATTTTTTTCAAAAGTTCAACAATTCAAAATTTGTACATACGGTAAGTGCACACTGTAAGTTGACAAGTACTAACGGTATGATATTTGCCGTTAGCTTTTATTTTGCTTGCAGAATGTGCACTTGTTGATGATCAGTGGAACTTTGCAGGCGACAAAATTATGTATACCGTGGCAATATTTGTGCGTAGTGCTTCTTGCGTAAATAGTTTTTGCAAATATTTAGGAAACAAACTCGACAAAGGTAAAATTTCATCATTTTATACTCTGATAAAAGTGTTTAGGTAAATAATATAAAGATTTTATTTAGTGAAATGCCAAGATCTGCAGAAATAAGCGTTGACCTGCGAAAATTGATTGTTCATGATCATTTAGATGGAATGGGATACGGAAAAATTGCAAACAAATATTCTAAAAGCAAGGCCGCAATCCAAAAAGTGATCAAAAATTACCAAAAAAATTGTGGGCTGGAGAGTGCTCCAAGATCAGGCCGCCCTAGAGTAACTACAGTGCGCGAAGAGAGAAAAATAGTGAGAGAAGTGAAAAAAGATCCGACTGTATCAGCCCGATTTATTAGGCAGAGCCTTCAAATAGATGTTTCCGAGCGAACAATTCAACGAAGAATTCGAGAGGACGGGTATTCCAGCCACTACAAGATTAAAAACCGTTCATCAGCAAGAAAAATTTAAAGGCACGATTGGAGTTTGGTAAAAAGTATTACAAACTGCCACCAAATTTTTGGAAAAAGTAATTTGGAGTGATGAAAGCAAATTTGAATTTAAAAATACTAAAGGACGGCAAAAAGTTTGGCGAAAGAGCCACGAGAAGCTTCAGAGTAAATGCATTCAAAGCACCATAAAGTTTGGAGGCGGAAATGTATTGGTTTGGGGTTGTTTTAGCTACAGTGGTCTCTCAAATCTCCTAATGATCGAAGGTAAAATGACGGGAGAGTCTTATGTTCAAATGTTAAGTACCAATTTGGAGCCAGCTACGCAAAAAATGGGCATACCGGATAACTTCATATACCAGCAGGACAACGACCCCAAGCATACAAGTCGGGTTGCAACAGAATACTTTCTGAACAAAAATCGATAGAACTCCTACCATGGCCTGCCCAAAGCCCCGACTTAAACCCCATTGAGCACTTATGGGTAATATTTGGACGACAAGCTTGACCGATCTTCTTGCTGTTCAAATTAAGGCGAGTTTTTTAATAAATTGAAAGACTCCTGGGAAAACATACCCCAATCACTTCTTCAAAACTTGGTTGACAGCATGCCTCGACGTCTATTGGCAGTAATTAATGCTAAGGGTGGCAACACTAAATATTGAAGTTCTAGTGTGAAGGTAACCTCAAAATTTATTCGGTTATACATACTTTTGTCGTTGCTAAGAATTTCTCTTTTTCAGATTACCACGAATTTTGCAGTCACTAGCACTAAAATGCAGAAAATTAATTTAATTTTTTGTATGTAGTATACTCATAAGCAAAAACAAAAACCATGCAAAAAAATAAACTTCACTTTTCAAAAGATATGATAATTTTCTTTTCAACTTTCATGGGGTATACATAGTTTTGTCGGATACTGTATATATGTATGTACATACATATGTACATTGTATGTATGATAAAGAGGGCAAAAGAGCGGCGCATGAAATATGGAAAATATTTAATTGAAAAGCGCATATTTTTTCGCAGCCAATTCGGCGCAAAGAAAGGCCAGTGATGTTTACAAAAACAACAACCATCAGAACTTGAAGTAAATGGTCAGTGAACTAAAATGTTGCGGGAAAAATAAAATAATTCTTTCAAATTTGTAAACAACGTAAAATGCTTTTACAGTTATTTCAAAGAAATACTTAATAAAAAAATAAAATTCATTTATTACATTATTAAGCATAAACATCAAAATTAAATTTAGCAACAAATACTTTTGCAACTTGCAAAGATTAACGCAAAGATTGTGCCCAAAAGATACGGTGACATTTGAATTTAAACTGCGCGTGCCGAAGGATTTGGAGAATTATTTTTTTTTTAGGTTGGTAGTACTGTCAGTCACATTTATGTCAAAATATTCATTAGTGTTTGTGGTACGTGTCGTTTTGTGAGCTGCTAAAAGTGAGTTTTTCGCTTTTTGCGATGTCGAAATTTCTTGAGCAAAGAAATTGCATTAAATTTTGTTTACGGAATCAATTTTCTGCTGCGGCTACGTTGAGGATGGTGCAGAAAGCCTTTGGTGATGGGGCTATGTCTAAAAAAAATGTTTACAAGTGGTATAGTGAGTTTCAAGCCGGCCGTGAACGTGTCGAAGACGAAGAGCGTTCAGGGCGACCATTGCGACCATCAACCTGAACCGACGAAGCTCACATTCAACAAATCAAAGATTTGGTATTGAAAACCCGTCGATTAACAATTAGAGACCTTGCTGATGAAGTTGGCATATCGAAAGGCTCAGCCAATATCATTTTGAAGGATAGTTTGGGCCTCAAGCGCGTCAAATCTCGACTGGTACCGAAAACATTGAATTTTTTGGAAAAAAAGGCGTCGCGTTGAAGTGTGTGAAACGATGCTTTCCGACTACCAGGGTGTCATGAAACGTATTATAACTGGCGATGAGACTTGAATCTATGCTTACGATCCCGAAACAACCGATAAATCTAGCGAATATCGTGCCAAAAGAGAGCCGAGACCAAAAAAATTGCGCCAAAGTCGCTCAAAAATCAAGGTCATGTTGGCTGTTTTCTTCGATTATCGTGGTGTAGTGCATTATGAATTCCTTCCAACCGGTCAAACTGTCAACAAGGAATGTTATTTGAACGTTATGTGTCATTTGCGTAACGCTATCCGCCTAAAAAGGCCGGAATTGTGGAAAGACAATTCTTGGTTTTTACACCACGATAATGCACCATCCCATACTGCCCTCGTAATTCGTGATCATTTCGCCAAAAACTCAACCCATATCGTTCCGCAACCACCGTATTCACCTGATCTGGCGCCGTGCGACTTCTGGCTGTGCACCAAGCTCAAAAGACCGCTCCGGGGACACCGTTTTTATACGATAGAGGAGATTCAAGCCGCAGCGAAGACGGAACTGAAGGCCATCCCGGAAAGGGACTAAAACCAGTGTTTCGAAGTTTGAAAAATCCGTTGGCATAAGTGCATTGCATCAAGAGGGGATTACTTTGAAGGGGATGAAATTGATTTGGAAAAATAAATAAAGAATTTTCAAAATAAATACAATGTCACCTTATTTTTTGGGCATAGTTAGGCAAGTTTTCACCCGTTTCGGCCCATTAACAAGCGCAAAGATGCACCGTTATAGAAAAAGCACACTCTCTCAATTTTATGAAGATAAATCACATATTGGCCGATATATATGTACATATGTATGCGGTATAAAGTCAACCGGAAGTTCGAAAATCTTTATTTAGGTATATGGGGGCTCAGGCAAGTATTAACCTGATTCAGCCCACTTTTGATACACAGTTATAATATTGCCAGGAAAGGACTCTATGAATTTCAATTACATATCTCACACATTGACCGATATTTTCGCTAAAAAATCAACTACAGATACCTAGGAGCTTGAACAGTTTTGATTCGATTTGGATAATAAATGTAATAATCTTAGAGGAATGTTATATACTGATTTTTTTGAAATCTGTCGAGCGAGTCCAGAGATATGTGATTTTATCTAAGAGAGGGCGGTGCCGCGCTCATCGTCCAATTTTAACACCGATTCCAATAAAACTCTATCATATCAGCTTGATGGTAAAATTCGCGTATTTGGTTATTGATTTATCGCGATTTTAGTAGCTTTTAATAGTACCGTTATGTTATGGGTAGTGGGCGGGGTTATCATCCGATTTTATCAATTTTCAAACAGTCGGTAGGAGTTCTTATAATATTTGTTCTAGGCAAATTTGGTTGTTGTAGCTTTAATGGTTTAGGAGGGAGGCGCGGGGCCATGCCCACTTTTTAGAATTTTTTAGTCCATAAATGCCTCTTGCTGCTGCGTTCCCTGTGTTAAATTACAGTTGAATGTATTAATTTAGTGCTTAGTTATGGCACTTTATAAGTTTTAGATTTGCAGCGTTTTGTTGGTGTGACAGTGGTCCGATTACGCCCATCTTCGAAGTCGTCCTCTCTTCGAATGATGGAAAAGGCTTACACTGATTCAGTTTTATCAAAAACACAAGCCTATGCGTGGTACACAGCCTTTGAAAACGGTCGAGCGATCGTTGAAGGCATTCCTCGTTCTGGACGAACTCTTGAACTGATGAAAATATTAAAAAAATATTATTTTTTCCAAACAGAATACTGTAAATAGATCTCTTTGGACATGCTTGATCGTGCGAATTCCCATCCCACATTTATGGAGAGCATTACAACTGCCGATGAGACATGGGTTTATGAGTTTGACATGCAAACAAGTCAGCAATCATCGGAATAGAGAGAAAAAAAAACGAGCCGAAACCAAAAAACCATACCAAAACCGTAAAAAAATCAAGGTGATGCTCATTGTTTTTTTCGGCATTCGTGGTTTGGTGCATCATGAATTTGATCCGGATTGGTAGACGGTCAATAAGGAGTTTTATTTGCGTGTATTGAGGCGTTTGAGAACATCCGTAAAAAGATATGCATATATGTACATATATATACACAGGGGATTAAGTAAAAATTTGCAACCGAAAATAATATTGCATAAAATTAAATTTATTTATAAGAAACGAAACGTATAAGTATAGGTGAGTGTGAATATAAACTGTCTTTCATTCTTTTATATAATTTATGGAAAGTACGCACAACTTGGCTGGCGGCCAATAATTTGCAAAAGAAGAAGTCGAATATTCGACCACAAGTGGGCGCATGACGGGTTGATATAAATATAAGTTATATAGGGTTTAGGGTATACGAGGGCTGCTATATATGTATATTCTGGCCTAAGGCAACACTAAGTGTTGCCAGGTGCAATCTGACATTTCCATTGGAAAGTTTGACATTTTTTAGCATAACATCACTCAGAACGTTTTGTCATTTAATTGTGAATTGTTTTATTTACAAGGAATTAAAAAATTCATCTCGGCCAAAAAATGGAATTAACTCGTGAACATTTTAGTGCGATCATTTTTCACAACTTTCGGCGTGGATTATCACGACAAGAGTGCGTCGATGAACTAAAATATTTGTATGGCTATGAAGCACCATCCTATAGCACTGTGAAAAACTGGTATAACGAATTCAATCGTGGCCGACGCTCGCTCAAGATGAATTCCGTGAAGGTCGTCCAAAAACAGCCGTTGTGCCAGAAAACATCGATGCCGCACGTGAACTGATAATGCAAGACCGTCATAACATACCTTCAGATAGAGGCATGCCTATGCATTTCTTCCTTCCACCATACATTCGATATTGCATGAACACCTGGCCGTAAAAAGGTTTGTTCTCGTTGGATCCCGCACAATTTGACAATCGCTCAAAAAAGGCTCGTGTGGATTGGTGTAAATAAATGCTGAAAAAATACGATCGCGGTGCTTCAAAAGACGTTTATAAGATCGTCACAGGTGACGAATCATGGATCTATGCGTATGAGCCCGAAACAAAAGCAACAATCGGCAAAAAAAAAAAAATAAAAAAAATTAAAAAAATAAAAATAAAAAAAAAAAAAAAATATAAAAATAAAAAAATAAAAATAAAATAAAAATAAAAAAAAAATAAAAAAATAAAAATAAAAATAAAAAAAAAATATAAAAAACCATTTTCGTTGATAAATATGCCCATTTACATTATTAGGCCAGAATTATATATAGCAACCTACGTAATAATGCAGTTATTTGATAATTAAATCTGCGTGCAAATATGTGCGTATTTTTCTCACAACAAAAATTTAGTACAAAGTAAGTGCAATATTTACAAACAACATTACAAATACATATGAATTGACGTTATTATCAGCAAAGTAACAAATCACAAGTAAAATCGATGGATGGAATCTGGTTAGTAAGCGGTTAGCCAATGCAACTGGTGCATGGCATTGTGGCGTCTAATAGCGCGAGTCCAAACAATTTAAAAGCTGTTACTTTTTAAGAAAACGAAAATGAAGAAAAGAGACGAATAAACGCTTGTTGAGTGTTGCACGCAACTGTAGTTGTTGCTTGTGCTGTTAATTGCATTTTCATGCAACAAAATGAGACGCGCAGCAAAACCAACTCAAACGTTGCAAACAAATTAAAATAATTATTTATTTATATAGAAATGTGTTAGTAATACATGTTAAACGCATAAACGGTATACTTACTCGTTGTCTTCCTCCTCCCGCTTTTTGGGCTGGTAGCTCTTCGCCAAGCGTCTGCAAGTGAAGAAAAAGAGAAAATTATTAATTAAATGCTGCGGCAAAGGAAAAGTTATGAAAATACAAATGAATATAATTAAATTTATTTAAATAAAAAATATTTTTCTTTAATAAAATTCAACCATACATACATATATTAATGTCTTAATTATGTGCCTGGGCTATGCGATCAGCGCTAATACATGCAAATTATGCCCATTAAATTTTCTAGTATGAATATGCAAAGCATCGGAATCTATATACATATATATAAAATGTATATATATACATACATACATCTATATATTGTATATACAATATATATGTATATAGCGCGAAGCAGTCATTACTCACGTTGCAAGTGCAAGCGCATGCGCATGCGCGGCGCCAATGGTGCGCTTGATGAGCATCAGCGCCGGTACCCACTGTACACCGGCATAGCGTGTGCTTGCAAGAAAGTAGTAACAACAACAACACGCATACTTGCAGTGAAGCAGTCAACAAACTACTCATCCATCTATTCGTCCAGCTATCCACCTATTCAATCATTCAAATATTTAATGATGGATGATTCGGTTGAAGGCATTGAAAACCTGCGCAGCCGCGCAACTGAACGAATTAACGAATGCATGCTGAATGCTTCGCGCTGATGGATCGTGTTTATTTAGCTGGCTGCTTCGGCGGCTTGTTAGCTGCATATTCGGCCAGCGAACAAATCACACTTTAATTGAGCAAATTATGTTTTCAATGTGAATTGCTTTAGAAAAGTAGTGAACAAGTTCAAAAAAATATTACAATAAAATATGTAAGAAATGTTCATAAATACAAGCTGGGATTTCACTGGGGGGATTTAAGGAAAATTACAAGTACTATTAGGAATAAAAAGTAAAATAAAACATCTTCTAAATACAAAATTGAAAATTAAAAACCGCAAAAAATATTTCAAAATTTTGATTAAGTAGAAAATAATCAAAAAAATCTTTACATAAATTTCACTTGAATACTAATTTTTTTTAGCCAAATCTGATGAGGTTTTCTATACATCAATTCAGTTAGCTGTTAGGGGTTTGCGAAATATTTTTGTTGCCTTTTTCAGTCACGAGGTTTTATAATATACTGCCATGAGCAAAAAATAGTAAGACTATGTTCATAATTTCAAAAATCTTAATTTATTCTTCAAACTCTATGTCGTCCAATTCAAATAAATCCCACTTGGCCCAAATGCACTTGTGCTTACGTTTTTTCGAATCCTCGAAACAGTTATTTAAGTCAATTCCAGGAAAAGCCTTCAATGCGCGATTCACATTTAATGCCACATGCCACACGGAAGTAAATCAGGCGAATACGGTGGTTGCAACACGATATTGTTTAAAAATGTGGCAAGGAACTCAAGCAGAATGAACGCAGTATGCGACGTTGCATTATCGTGGTGCAAAAACCAAAAGTTGTCGGCCCATAATTCTGTACTCTTTTCACGAAGAGCTTCGCGCAAACGACGATGACACTCAAATAGTACTCCTTGTGGACAGTTTGGCCAGTCGGAATGAATACGGAACGTACCACACATCGATAGGCGAAGAAAACTGTCAACATAGCCTTGATTTTTGACCTGCTTTGGTTTTTCTTTTATTTTATTGACGTGTTGATCATCTGTTGTTGTTGATGGCCGTCCTGGACGTGGTTCATCGTCAACGAGACCCTCTTTCAATTATTTGTACCAATCAAAAAGACTTGCTCTCGGCAAACAATTATCACCGAAGGCCTTTTCCAACATTCCGATCGTGTCGGCACCAGAAAACGGATTCCGCACAGAAAATTTACTGGAACTTCTTTGTTGAATAACTTCACTCATCGTAAAAATCGCCGAATGGCAAGGCAAACACTTCATTGACGGGATTATTTTGACGTGACATTTGACACAGAAAAAAATATTTCGACAAATGGGTTTTTGAGGGATATTTAAAATACAAGGTATGTCGCAAAAGAAAAAGGACTGTTAAAAAAAAAAAAAACAAAAAAAAACAAAAAAAAAAGTTTTATTTTTTTATTCAAAGTAGTTTCCTTGTGCTTCGATACTGCGTTTAGCCCGGTCAATTAGCATTTCAAATGAGTGTTTAAGGTCATTTTTCGGAATGCTCTTGAGAATATCGGTCGTCCCCTTTTGAATAGCTGAAATGTCCTGAAACCAGTGTCTTTTCATGGGCAAATGAAGTTTTCCAAATAGGTAAAAATCACAGGGTGCCAGATCAGGTGAGTAGGGTTAGTGATTAATGGTTAATATGGAGTTTTTTTTTCAAAAATTCAGTGACAAGCGTCGACCGATGACACGGCGCATTATCGTGCAACAGGCGCCAGTACCCTGCCTCACGGTATTGTGGTCTAGCACGACGAATGCGTGACAAAAGACGCTTCATAACACCAAAGTAAAACACAGCATTAATCGTTTGGCCAGGTGGGACGAACTCTCGGTGTACAATATCCTCGGAATCGTAAAAACAAATCAGCATTGTCTTTATTTTTGACTTCTGAAGACGACCGATTTCTGATCGTCACAGAGGTCCTCACGACCTTCTTGGAATCGGTTTAACCACTCATGCACATTACTACGGGATAGGCACTGATCACCATAAACTTTTTTCATCATTTGATATGTTTCAGTAAACGTTTTCCCAAGTTTAAAACAAAATTTAATATTTGCATTTTACGACCGATGACCAAAAGCTGCTGCCACTTTTTGATCGATAACATCGATTGTAGTTATCCAATTGTCTTAAAAATTTTTCGAAATGTCAACAAGAGATCAAACTTTTTATTTCATATACCCACCAATAGGTGGCGCCACCAGAAACAGTTATATTTAAAAAGTTCTGTTTCTTTTGCGACAGACCTTGTAAAAAGTCATACCATTTTTTGCCCACAGAAGTAGGCTGAAATACAATTGTAGAGTTGCTTAAAATTTGGTCTGGTAGAGAAATGACGTCGAAAACATCGAAAAAATTAATATCGTTAATAAGTTGTATATTAGTTATTTCTTTTTTATACATATATGTTATATTTTATTATATAATATTATTATATTATATGCAAGAAAAATTCTTCTAACGTGGCTCATATATTTTTACCACTTAAACCGTATCTGTGAATCAGATATGCATTTTCTATTTTTTGCACAAACTTTTAGGTTTATAAATCCAGACATATACATATGTACATATATAACATTTTTCCACCTGCACACAACGCAAATTAAATACCCCAAAATGTGTCACCCCGAATGGTGTGCATTATATAGTGAGCCGAAATGTGAGCGGGCAGCGCGCTTCAAGGTGCGGAAATTTATGGCGGACAATATGATTAAAAAGCGTTTGTGTCTGTGTGTATCAGGTTAACATTATATTTGCGGACTTAATTAGGCCAAGTGTATGCACAACCAACAACGCTATTTTCGTCCGCTGCCGCCGCCGACGCGACTGCCATAAGACCGAAATTCGGTGAAGGTTTCGCGCTCTGTTATTATTAAAAATTTCAGTTTTGGTCAAACGATTCATTTCAAGCTTCATTACATGGCGTGCGCGCTCGTTTGTAAGTGTTGGTGGCATAAAGGGTGTAATTCAGAGTTGTGTTTTGTCTACAAAATACTAGTGTAGTGATTCAGAGGACTTCTATTATACCGAAAACTGGTGGAATTTCAAATTTTTGTGGAAAATTTAATATTTTCAAATAACACGCGATCTTAGACCTTGTCAGAGCAACTTTACTGTAAATCCGAAATATGGCAACCCTATGAGCATGTTTAAAATATAATTTGGCGGAAGTCTTTGTTGAAAAGCGGATGCTTATATCCGCCATTAATCATTCATTTTAAATAAATTTGATTTCAGTCGAAATTATTATTGAATTTCCCACGTCTTCTAATGTTGCTGCACATCTTCAGCATCCATTGCAACAATTTAAATCAACAGAAGCGGCGCTGATCAGCTGTTCGTGCTGTCAATGGTCGATGCTGATTAAGCGATTTTCCCAAGCACTTATGCATAAAAGAAATGTTGAAATATCGAGCCACCATATTCACCGTTTTGTCATCGTAGAATCTAAGTTTGACGCCGCTCTTAGTCAATACGTCGCGCATTCGTGTACTGGCTGCCGAACTAGTCAACGACTAACTCCACCGCTTTGCTATACTTTCCGGTTTTCTGGTACATTTTTATTTATTTATAGTTTTATATCTTAATGTCTTCATCATTAGCAAGATCTCAGGTCGTCTAATGGCGGTTGACTGTCAATCGCTGATGTTCGTTCATTGCCAGCGCTTCTAAGTAACGCATAACGCGCACTGCACAGTGTTGCCACCGGGCGTTTAGTTCAGCGACTGCTGCATTTCCGAATTACTTAGTGTTGTTGACTTCTCTTTGATACCTTGACTTGAAATTTGTTCGTTTATATTCTTTCTTTGTTTCTCTGATTTCGTTTTCTCTTTTTAATTTCATCTACGCCACAAACTTTATTTCTTGCTGCTTTTCACACGCAAACATACAAATCTTTTGATTATGTGAACTTTTTCCAATTTTTCTCATGATTATCTCGTGAGTATTTCTTGTTTAACCTCAGCTCTGATGGCTCAAGGCAACTAGTAAGTTAAAGGCACAAACTCGAAGTGATTAATATTCGCGAACTGTTATTTCAATTTTTCAGATATCTAACTAAACTTTCGCACAGTCCTTTCCTTTTCTCTATAAAAAGCAACCGAAACCTGTTATCGGACCACTGATGGATCAATATCAAATCCTTATATGGAAAACTCCTTTATTTGTTAAGATATTTTCACGAAATTTGTCGTAAATTATTGTTCAAGGCAACGCTACTATCTCCATACAAACTGACCGCTCCAAAACAATATATACCTCTTCATGAAAGATCGAAACCACGTGGCTAGAAAAAACTAGCAAAACGTTTTCCGTTGGAGGCAAACCGTTGATCAGGTAACATTTCAGCTTTATTTTATGCATATTTCTGCTAAAGGAAATGCACCTCCGAAGGGTATTATCGGTAATGGTGCAATCGAAGTTAGAAGTAGAGGGCCAGGACTGCCATAAACATCAACTGATGATCAACACGTCAATAAAATAAAGGAATTGGTGCTTGAGAATCGACGATTAACAGTCAGTGATCTTACTGGCATCGTTGGAATATCGGAGGGATCGAAATCGCTTTGAAAGATTATTTGGGTCAAAGAAGTGAAAGCATGATTGGTTCCAAAGTCACTAAATTGTTCGGCAAAACAGCGTTACGTTTGTGAAACAATGCTTTCGGCTACCAGAATCTCGCGAAAGGTATCATTAGTGGCGATGAATCTTGGAGCTATGCTTACGACCCGGAAACAGGCGATCAATCGGCCGAATAACGTGGCAAAGGTGAGCCGATGCCGAAAAGACCACGCCAAAGCAGGTCAAATCAAAGTTGTGTTGGCAGTTTTCTTCGATTATCGAGGTGTGGTGCGCTTCGAATTTCTTCCGACCCGCCAAACTGCCAACAAGGAATACTATTTCAGGGATATGCGTCGTTTGCGCGAAGCTATTCGTATTTTTTCGAGCAATATATGTGTATGTATTATATAAATTGGTAATTCATGCTTTATTTTTAAGGCGTGGTCCGGTTCAATAATATCTGCTTTTGACATTTAACAAATATATGTTTAAGAAAATATTTCTGCTCAATTTCTTTAAGATTAGGCCTGTCCAGAAGCCCATCACAATATTAAAACGTAAAAGAAATTCGAAGTCTTTTTGGCATCTTCTGAGAAAATTAGGATATATTTTCAATAACTCAGAAAGTATCAATAAGCCCACCAACTTAAAAAAATCTGATATTTTGAGGTGAGAATTTTTCCATTAAAGGAAAAATTATGGAAACGCCCGTTTTTATGTGAAATCACATATCTCGGGACCTGCTCGACCGGTTTTAACCAAATTCATTAGATTTAACATTCCTATGTCACACTGTGAAAATGGAGGAAATCAATCTACAACAACGCCTACTTCCCATAAATCACAATTTTAAATTCCATTTGATTCTTTCACTCTCCGGTATACAACCCATGAAACCAATAATATAGCGAATTATAACTTTGCACGAATAGTGTCTTTGAAGTATGCCATCTATCGAACATGAACTGTTCAAGCCAGTAGATACCGAAAATGGGTACCCCACAGACTATAACTGACTTCTTGCCAAAAATATCGGTCCTGATAATAGTAACTCTGTGTATCAAAAATGGGTTAAATCGAGCAATACTTACATACCTGAGTCCTCAAATAACGAATATAAAGATCGGCAAATATGTAAGTTATCTTAATAAAATTAAGAGAGCGTGTTTTACTCATAACAGTGTCCCCACATAACAATTATCAGGATTTTCGAGCATCCATATGATTCGTGATTGTATGTGAGGAACTTTGATGAAACTCTGCGAGCATTTTACTAGTTTGTGTAGTCTCGGTTAAAACCAATAAAATCGAGTCAATACTACCCCCAACTCCCATATACTACTTATGTATATCGATTTTCGTTATTATAACAAGTTCTATGCCGAATATGTCAGTAAATGAGTATTATTATATACAAGGTCTGTCGCAAAAGAAACAGGACTGTTAAAAAAAAAAAAAAAACCAACAAAAAAATAATATTTTTAAAAAGAAATATTTTAATATTCAAAGTAGTTTCCTTGTGCTTCCATACAGCGTTTAGCCCGGTCAATTAGCATTTCAAATGAGTGTTTAAGGTCATTTTTCGGAATGCTCTTGAGAATATCGGTCGTCGCTTTTTGGATAGCTGAAATGTCCTGAAACCAGTGTCCTTTCATGGGCAAATGAAGTTTTCCAAATAGGTACAAATCACAGGGTGCCAGATCAGATGAGTAGGATGAGTGATTAATGGTTAATATGGAGTTTTTTGTCAAAAAATCAGTGACAAGCGTCGACCGATGACACGGCGCATTATCGTGCAACAGGCGCCAGGACCCTGCCTCACGGTATTGTGGTCGAGCACGACGAATGCGTGACAAAAGACGCTTCATAACACCAAGGTAAAATACAGCATTAATCGTTTGGCCAGGTGGGACGAACTCTCGGTGTACAATGCCCTCGAAATCGTAAAAACAATTCAGCATTGTCTTTATTTTTGACTTCTGAAGACGACCGATTTCTGATCGTCACAGAGGTCCTCACGACCTTCTTGGAATCGCTTAAACCACTCATGCACATTACTACGGGATAGGCACTGATCACCATAAACTTTTTTCATCATTTGAAATGTTTCAGTAAACGTTTTCCCAAGTTTAAAACAAAATTTAATATTTGCTCTTTGTTCAAAATGCATTTTACGACCGATGACCAAAAGCTGCTGTCACTTTTTGATCGATAACATCGATTGTAGTTAACCAATTGTCTTAAAAATTTTTCGAAATGTCAACAAGAGATCAAACTTTTTATTTCATATACCCACCAATAGGTGGCGCCACCAGAAACAGTTATATTTAAAAAGTTCTGTTTCTTTTGCGACAGTCTATTTCTTCTATTCTATTACTTCAAAAAATATGTTCTCAAGTATACCTGAGCAATGTAAAAATTAATGCAAACTTTTCTCTACCCACAAAATACGCCATAAACTGATTTCCGTCTTTCCACCTGTATTTAAGTCGTTCAGGTTGGTCAAAATGCGTGATATTTTATTGAAACTATATGGAAAACTTATCTCAAAAATTGTGTAGTTCAGCGATGAGTTGGAGTGAAATTGGTCTAGACTTTGGTGTAAACCTCATATCCCTAATATAAAGAATTACGAGCCTTTGTGTGCCGTTTTTCACATAAACTCATATTATTTCGATTTTAAGTATTGCAAACAACCGTTTCAATAGACTTTTTTGAGTTTTCCTCACAATCCACACTACTTCTCTTCAAAGAGGTGCGCTAAGCCGACACAGTTAATTAAAAACTAGGTAAATAAGGCAGTAGTAACTCGGCGCACAAACCAAATAACGGCTCACTTAGGAAAATTAGTTAGCTTATTTTACTTTAGCGCCTACTGACAATCGGACACTTAGCATAGGGGTGTCGTGCGTCCCCATTGAACTCGCATTCTATGCTAGATCATTACATAAATGCACCCTCGTAGGTGTGTGTTGCGTGTCGGACACACTTCGCACATGCGACACCAATCATGTAACATAAATTTGTTTGTGTGGCCTCCCCGTCAGCGCCACAAACTATAGTAGTTTTCCACATTTCCCTCCACAGCGCCACACGTGCGCCATTTTAGTCGTCGAGGTGCTGTAATATGATTATGCTGGGGTTTCACTTCACAACGCACACACACACTTGCCCACATACGAATACTCATAAGTGTCTCGACATCACAACACAACAAACAACATAAGCGCAACAAAAAGCATCATCGTCAACTTGTTGTTGTGATCGCAACCACGAATTTGTGGTGTCACTTATACGGTCAGCAGTTATTGGCGTTTGTTTTGATTGCATTTTGCTTTTTTATGACTTTCCGTGTTTACATCACCCCAGAAGACAGTTTGCTAGTATCAACTAGGAACTAGGGCTTATGTTGAGGAGAGCAAGCGGGTAAGTTCTAATTTTCGCGCTCAATTTCAAATTGGGTTGCTTTGGTAGGCAAAGGAGGTTGGGTTGTAGGATGATATTTTGTGCTTGTTGTTGTTGTTGTTTTAGTACTTCAAACCACAACTTGATCACTTTACAAATTATTAACCACATGATGTCATTAAGTATGATATTCAGAAGATAGTTTATACTCATGTTATTTTCGGAGAGTGTAAGGGAAGAGATAGATTACATCTTTATATACACTTATGTCTTCAATGCTCAGCGAGTCGAACGGACGATACCAACTATTCTAATAGACGGCCATTCAAAGAAAGAAAAACAGGGTTAGATTAAGAACACTGGGAATGGGACCAGGTTGGACCCTCTTTGACGTCTCGCATGCTAGTACTGGGCCCATGGAGTGGCGTGCGCCTAACAGATGCTATTCGACGAAGCACTCCCATGCGCCTGCGAGATTCTTTTGGTCTAGAGCAGAACACAGGAGATCTACTGAACGACTTGCTCTTAGCGAAGTTCAATCGAGGATACTTACTGGACACCGTGCAATAGGCATTCATGCGACAAGGCTTAAAATCTTGTCAAACGCTAGTTGTCAAAGCTGTATGGAGGAGAGTGAAGTTGAAACACGCTGGCACATTCACCGTCATTTTCCAGCCTATGCTGAGGTCGAAACAACTCGGCAGTCTTACCTTCGTCGAGCCAGAAGTCATTATCTGTCTCAACAAATTTGTGATACGCTCAAAGCACTTTGTCGATTTGTAAAGGCCTTATGATCTATTATAAATTAATTTTAGATTTTACAAAGGACCGACGTTCAAAGCTGTCCGAGTGCGATCCCTGTTAGGATCAACCGCTTAACCTAACCTAACCTGACCATATGTGAAAATTCTCTAGCTATGCGAGCATGCTAAAAATGGTTTTCTCATCTGAAAAGTCGTACTTTTTGCTTGGAAAACGAAGAACGTCCTGTACGGCCAAAAAAAAATTGAAGATGAGCAACTGGAAGGATTATACTATAACAATTGTTGACAAACATAAGAAGGGCTGAATCACCCAAACAGCGATTTCAAAAGTTTTAAAAGCGGCCGGATAAATTCAAATCCATCAATTCGAGAGTCATATGAATTGAAGCCAAACGACGTAGAAAGGGATTTTGCAGATCAGAAACGGCGCTTGAACTCTACAAATTAAGTCGCTTACGGCGGTTTCTGACTGGTAATGAAATATTATACATTACGATAACCCAAAATCAAATCATTTGTGAAACCTGGTCAACCAGACAAATCAACGGCAAAGCCGAATATCAGTGACGGCAATGTATTTTGTGGAATTAGACGGGCTGTATTATGAGCTTCTGCAAACGGGCTTCCCTAACAACAACTCATCAAATTCAAGCAGGGACATTTTGCCTCACCTTCGCTCTTCTGACTTGTTCAGTATGATGCAGAACGCTCTAATTGGAATACGGTTCACAACAGAACGTGGTGTCAAAAACTAACTGACTTGATTCATCCTTGGTTGCCGTTGCCGCGGCAGTTCTTCTGGGATGAAATCCACCAATTGCCGGGCAGATTGGAAAATCTTATAGCTTATAAGGTTTAGCAGCGTCACTTCAGAAAACAAACGCTACCAGAAACTGGTTACAAGTAAATCAGAGTAGAATATGCCAGGTCCTTATGGCTCTTGAGCGTATGTAGGGCCCTACCCAACTAGAATAGATCGAAATTTATATTCAGCCAATCAAGATTTATGTCCAAGATTTATTATTCGTTTCCACGTTAGTCGGTCTACGTAACCCGAAAGACAATTAACTTGCCAAGATTCAAAAACTTATTTGAGGAATGTTTCTTGCCGCTATAAAAACCACCACGGTTACTATTGCAGTTTAACTACACCTGTATATTTCAAAACTCTGCTTTTCCCATACATCCGTAAAAATAACAACTACAGACCCAGTTTCAGAAGTTATCCTAAATATTACTTTCGCAATTGAAAAGTACAGTTCTCTCTCGATGAAGAAAGACCAAACTCTACAAGTCACTCATCATCGCCTTTCTGCTATACGGTGTAGAGACATGGACGATGACAACGCTTGATGAGTCAGCGTTACGAGTTTTCGAGAGAAAGGTTCTGCGGAAGATTTATGGTCTTTAGCGCATTGGCAATGGCGAATACCGCTGTCGACGGAACGATGACCTGTATGAGAAATACGACGACATTGACATAGTTCAGCGAATTAAGAGACAGCGTCTACGCTGGCTAGGTTATGTCGCCCGAATGGATGAAAACACTTCAGCTCTAAGAGTATTCGACGCAGTATCCACCGAGTGAAGCAGTGGAAGAGAAAGACCGCCAGTTCGTTGGAAAGAACAGGTGGAAAAGAACATACATTTGGATTCTAAAGTTGGCGCCAAACAGCAAAAGGGAAGAATGACTGGCGCGCTGTTGTAAACTCGACTATAACCAATATGTGACCTGGTCTACGGAAAGGGGGCTTAGGTGTCAAAAATAGTTTATGAGATAACGAGAAATGACGAAACGAGTTGTTTATTTTAACAGCTGTTTCCCAGAAAACTAGTTTTCGCACGTTAGCTCCCTTTTCGTAGACCTGGTCACATATATTTATTCAAGTGTTTTTTGAAGGTAAGGTCTGCCTACAAAACACATGGCGCTATTTAGTCAGCCAGATAGTAGCTTTCAGAGTTGAGTTCGACTGAAAATCGGCATCTCGCTGAAAATCTTGACTCGAGTAATTGAAAGCATAATTAAAAACATAATCTATTTTCTAAGGTTGAGCCTTACTGAGGTCGATTATTTTATTTCTAAAGATATACGAGGTAATAAAATAAATATCAAAGCTCTTCCTCTACCGCACGGCTGTACCGCAAATAAAGCCGACTCACTTTACAACAAAAACAACAATTACTTATTACCACAATTCACCCAATTATGAGGTGAATTTTTTTCTTGTGAGTTTGTAAGGCAATCATTTAATTACTCATTGCATTCTCAAGCGCGAATAAAAACTAATGAGATTTTTCAATACCGAAACGGTTAAAAGTCAAGCAAGTAGCGGTAAGTGGAAAAGCTGGCAGCTGCACCATTCCAAACGCCGCACGCCAAGCGCTGAGCGTGGAGCACCAAAATCAAGCATATGTAAGTGCATATGTATGGGTGTGTGAGGCCAAATTAATCTCTTGCCGCTGACCTTCAAGTCCACTGTCGTCATTTGATTCAGACTTTTGCTTTTGCAGCAGCGCAAATAAGATAAATGAGGCAAATATATATTTCGGATATAACTACAATATAAATATTTCTTTTTTTTTGCACATGTGTGGCGCTGTGTCTAAGTATGTAAGCGTTGGCTTGGCTTTGACTTCGCTTGGACCACCGCAAAGCGCGCATTGATTTGGCGTCTCAATAGCCGATCGCTGGATCGATCGTTTCAGCTTAACGGTGTAGAGTGATATGTAGGAAAAAACAAACATACATACATATGTACAAATATATATGAGAGGTTGCTTGGTTCAACATGGTGAGCCGCCACCAATTTTGGCGATCTTGGCTGTTGAGCCATGAGCTCGCTTGCTTTTTACTTTTATTACTATTTTTGGTTTTGTTTTTGTTTTTGTTTTTAATGTGAATGCGAAATAAATACTTGCGATTTCTTCTTTGGTGCCACTCGCCATTCGTTGAATTGTTGCTCGGCTCTATTGACAGAGCATTTCAATTGATACCATCGCCAAGTGTATTTATTTTATAATCGGTTGCGTTATTGCGCAAGAATAATTGCTAAATAAGTGGACTTAATGGAGGGGTTATATACGTTTGGAATGTTCATCTGCGATAATAAATAAATAAACAAACGAAGATTTAAATACCAAGAGAAAGAATTACGAAAGCAAAAACTTCAGTGCCCACGTAAATATTCAAATAGTTTATAATAAAATTTGGAAAATTACAAATTAATTTAGAATTGACAAAAAATTTTAATTTATTAAAAACAATAATAATAAAATTTTTGAAAAAAAACATTTTTTCGATTACAAGATTTTAATAATAAAAACACAACACAAAAACAAAAATACACAAGAACTTGATTTCGATCGGTCGGTTTGTATGGTAGCTATATGTTATAGTGATCCGATCAGACCGATTTCTTCAGATATTGTAACACTGCCATGTATAATAATTTGTGCCAAATTTCGTAAGGATATACTTTCAAATAAAAAAGTTTTTCATACAAGAACTTGAGTTTGTTCATTCAGTTTCTATGACAGCTATATGATATAGTAGTCCGATCTTAAAAATTTCTACAGATAATAGAGCGTCGCCTAAGAAAATAGTGTGTGCCAAGTTTCGTGATATATACCTCATAAAAGAGAAATAGTTTTCCATACAAGAAATTGATTTTTATCGTTCAGTTTCTATGATAGCTATATGATATAGTGGTCCGACCTTAAAAATTTCTACAGATAATAGACCGTCACCTAAGAAAATAGTGTGTGCCAAGTTTCGTGAAGATATTATATCAAATAAAAAACTTTTTCATATAAGAACTTGATTTCGATCGGTCGGTTTGTATGGCAGCTATATGTTATAGTGATCCGATCTGAACGATTTCTTCGTATATTGTAACACTGCCATGTATAATAATCTGTGCCAAATTTCGTAAGGATATACTTTCAAATAAAAAAGTTTTTCATACAAGAACTTAAGTTTGTTCATTCGGTTTCTATGACAGCTATATAATATGGTGGTCTGATCTTTAAAATTTCTTTAAGTATTGTACCGTTGCTTAAGAAAATTATATGTGTAAACTATAACATACTTTTCACAAATAAAAAGGTTTTCCATATAACGGCTTAATTTCCATCGATCAGCCTGATATGCAGCTCCATGCGACAGTGGTTCAAACTGAATGATTTATTCTAAAATTATACCGTTGACATGGACTATAATTCATGCCGAATTTCGTGCAAATATCTCATCAACGAAAAAAAGATTAAAAAATCTTATATACATATATCACACTAACTTAGATTCTTTTCTTGGAAAAATTTGCCTAGGCAGAATTCGTTATAAGATAAATTTATGGATCGCAGCGCATTTCTATTACCAACTCATACGAAAAGCAACATTCGTACTATTTTCTTTTAACCATTGCACTTCAAAACGCATACCTCCTTAAAACTTAGTCGAAGAGATGAAAATCAGTGGTTGCACTTACGTAGGTTGTTTTTAATATTTCGGGACTTGACAGCCGGCAATCTGCCAACTCACAACATTATCGTAAAATTTGACATTTTTGATTTTATACATACTCAGAACGTTTTGACATACGAGCGATATTTGCGTTGTTTACAGTTACTTAAAATATTCATCAGTTGCGAACATTTTCAATTCGCGATTATTTTTCGCCACTTTCGACGTGGATTAA
The DNA here is from genome assembly GCF_016617805.1 of Bactrocera tryoni. Taxonomy (NCBI): domain Eukaryota; kingdom Metazoa; phylum Arthropoda; class Insecta; order Diptera; family Tephritidae; genus Bactrocera; species Bactrocera tryoni. The sequence goes on from NC_052503.1 coordinate 48,277,744, forward strand.
CTCAAGGCAAAAGGACATCAATGAACTTAATAAAACATTTTAGAATTACGCTTTATCATAGACCAGTCTTTATCGAAATTATGGTGAATCTAATTGATAACTTAGATGACTTCAAGACGAATTTCTTGAAAGTCATCCAAATCAAATTATACGAGGGCTGCTATATATATTCTGGCCTAGGGCAACACTTAGTGTAGGAAAGTTTGACATTTTTTAGCATAACATCACTCAGAACGTTTTGTCATTCAATCGTGAATTGTTTTATTTACAGGGAATTAAAAAATTCATCTTGGCCAAAAAATGGAATTAACTCGTGAATATTTTCGTGCAATCATTTTTGACAACTTTCGATGTGGATTATCACGACAAGAGTGCATTGATGAACTAAAACCTTTGTATGGCTATGAAGCAACATCCTATAGCACTGT